>NW_019740655.1:954307-980329 GCF_002891405.2 Cryptotermes secundus | reverse complement strand
CCCACAAATATCCTATACGCATTCCTCGTCTTCCCCATTCGTGCTACATGCCCTGCCCACCTCATCCTCCTTGACTTGATCATTCTAATTATACTTGGAGAAGAGTACACGTTATGAAGCTCCTCGTTATGCAGTTTTGTCCAACCTCCTGACACTTCATCCCTCTTCGATCCAAATATTTTCCTATGTTCCTCCCTTAATGTCAGAGACCAAGTTTCACGCCCATACAGAACCACAGGTAAAATTATGATTTATGATTTATGTTTTTGGACAGCAGACGAGAAGACAAAAGGTTCTGGACTGAATGGTAGCAAGCATTACCCGAGTTCAATCTCCTCTTAATTTCCTCCTGAATCAGGTTTCGATCTGTTATCATTGTTCCCAAATATCAGAATTGTGCCACATTTTCAAAACATCTGTTTCCTATCTTTATGTCATGATTTTGCCCTGCATTTTGGTGACGAGACAGCAACATATACTTAGCTTTCTCAGTGTTTACTTCTAGACCAACCTCTTTACTTGCGTCAATTCAAGTTTGTGTGTTTCTCTTTATGGTATCTACATTAGCACCCAGTAGATTGACATCATCGGCATAGGAGAATCATACGAGTATATTGCATAAAAAGATAGGATTTATTTATTAATACTTTCAGTAAACACAGAATTCAACGGGCCGTATTTCAGTTAACTCTCTATATGCCTACTGTTCATTAAAGTATATTCAGCAACAAACCAATACGACCATTTGTGGTGTATTTGTATGTCTGGTGTCCTTAGTCATGGATCCTGGAGAGATAGGCTGGGATGGCATGGATTGGATTGATCTGGGTCAGGAAAGGGAAAGGTGGAGGGCTCTTGTGAACACGGTAATGAACCTTCGAATTCCATATAATGTTGGGAAATTCTTGAGTAGCTGCAGAATTGGCGGCTCCTCAAGAAGGGCTCAGCTCCATGAGTAAGGAAGTAAGTAAATGAGGTGTCCTTAGTTGTGTCTACAGTATACCTGAAAGGAAATGAACGGGACTTGAACCTGGTGAGAAATGTATCATCGCAAAAAGCCGGTCCTCAGTGGGGCCTGCACATATTTCAACCTACCCCTCCAGACTCTTAAGAATATTTGTACTGCGATGAACGTTGCTACTTCTTTCTGCAGTCATTTAATTTCTCGGTCAAGACTGTTAAAACTTCTTCATTGATATGTTCGAATTTCTGACCATAATATTGTTTTTTTGATACAATGCAATGCTCATATGTTTGCTTTGGAATTTAAAATATGCTGTACCTTAAATATCCACGAATTTCATTGTCCATTATTATAGGAAATATTCAAGCTGAAATATTTCTTCTAAAAATTATTCAGTTGTATTTGATGTTTTTATTTCATCTAATGAGTTGCTTCCTCGGGAGCTGGCCTGTAACAATAGGAATCCTATACCAGTATTTTGATTGTTCCTTTGATTTTAGTGCTATCTTCTAGGGTTACATTTTCGCTTACTCGTATTTCATTTTGTGGTGTTTGAAGCAGCTTGACATGGATATCCTTAAGAGAGACCCGGGGCGTTTGCAAACCGAAGAAGCCGGACCGAAACCACGACTTTAATCATTAACACTGCATAATCAGGGGTCGTGAATCCATGTGCTGTGGTACTCGCCTTATATAATCGAGTGTAAAAGAGGAAGTTATTCTTCTAATTAAGATATTTTACTAACTGAAATCAAATCCCTGTTTTCGTCACTCCCGATGTGATCACGCCTCTTCCTCATGTCCTCTGGTTTCCTTCTTGCACTACCCGTTTAAACCCCTGAGTTTGTGTCTTACACCCTGGCTGACTCAAATGTTATAACCCAGGATCCCTGATAAGAAACAAAATTTTTGCCGAGTGTGCTATAGAATTCAACAGTAATGTGAGGGCAATGACTGCAGGGGTTCACATCCGTTTACGGTAATATAAGTTTACACCATTTCTGTGATACACAGTCTCGTCGTGAAGGAAGTATTCCAGTATTTTCAGAACTCTAGTAGCGAATGCCTTTTTATTTCATGTGTGATTCTTTAAGTTCTGTAACTTACCCATCCAGTAACCCTTGTGTGTACTGATCAGTTTGTCCAGATTCCACCGCCTTCTATCCAACCTCGAAATCACTATAATATCTCGATAAGAAATCCATAAATTCGAAGAGAACGCAGTGGTCTTATATCAGAACATGGCCCAGTCTTAGAAGTCAACTTGAACAAGAAGTGGGTTTGGACATGATGCTGCAATTCCCTGGAGGAATTTGCAGTGTATCTTGTTCTGATGTTGGAGTGGTATAACCATTTGGATTTACAGTTTCAAACTGAATTCATCCAATTTCATCTAAACCCGCAATGACAGTTGTAACGCCGACTTGACACCACATGAAGCTACCCTAATGCTCAATTAATTAAGCTGTGGATCTGTTTATAAATATTGGGATAATCAGCTTATAGTGTGCACATTTCATCACTCCAATTAGCGGTGTTCATTCAGTGAAACAGCTCTGGCTTCATTAACGTATCCAATTGTGAGAAATTTCTTGATTCAAAAGAAAGAATATACATCAAAGAATATTTGTATGTAACGCGCAAAGTAAAAGCAGGTCTTTAAGCTCAGCTTATAATGTAGGAGTTGATAAGAAAAATATTTTACATGTTTATTGCTCAGAATGTTCCATTTAGTATCGTATATTTATTTGTCACTGGGAAATCATATACAGTTTAATGCGTACAACGATTTTTTTTTCATATTCACATGATTTAAGAGGAGCAGGGACAGTCAAGAACTGTAAAAGTAAAAAATGCAACCCTTTTCCTCTTATTGTACGTCCCAGATTTCATAGTAACAATGATTCAGCTTGTTTCTCTCATTGCACAACATTTGATATGTCTATTATAAGAACCTAAATTCTGCTGTTACTTTTTGCATTTTTATGACGTTTATTGTAGGTGTATATAGAAGATTAATTTGATACAGTTTAGTTTCTAAAGACTGCACGAAAATATGTGATATAATAAGTAAGATTTTGACATTTTTTCAACACATTAAAAAAACCCGGGAAAGAAGTTTTCAGAAAAGAAAATAATGTTACTGCTCGAAATATAATTTATATTTAATTTTATAAATATTACTTATCAATATTGCCGCTCTCAGTGATCGCGCGGTCTAAAGCATGAACTGTCTGTGTTCGCTAGAACAGTGGGATCATGGGATCGAATCCCACTCAAGCCATGGATGTCTATGTGCGTTTACTCTATATTTGTGTTGTCCTGTGTGTAGGTAGCGGCCTTGTGACTGGCTGATCCCTATTCTAAGGAGTCATACCGATTGTGTATAGATTAAGAAACTGACAAAGCAGCCGAGATACAGGGCTGTAGAACCATAGATTGATAGATTAGACAGATAGATAGACATAAATAGACAGATAGATAGATAGATAGATAGACATTTCATTCTGCTAAGAAACGTGTGTATTAATTGACCAAGAAGTCGGTGAGAAGTTTTTATGCTGGACTCTATGTTACGTGAATCAGGCTGCACGAAGCATGTGTTGTGAGCGAGGCTGAAAATACGTGTATTGTAAAGGTACCACCGACCTCACTGTTTCTGAAATAAATGAGCCCAGTTACTCCAGAGTTATAGTTCATGTATACATAAATGTTATCCAATTCATTACACAATTGCTCATATGATTAAAAAAAAAATAAAATAAAGCTTTTACTCTAACCTTCATTTCATGCAACCTGTTGTGTTACAATATATAAATTTATTTTTCCGTCACAACACAACAACTAAGGAGTGTCAAGGTCAATACCCAGCTAAGCCTCACTACATGTTTCGGCCGTTTACTGCCATTATCCTAGAATACGTTTTGTTGATGTGTGTTCACCTGATGATGGCCGTAAACGGCCGAAACATGTAGTGAGGCTTAGCTGGGTACTGACTTTGATACTCCTTAGTTGTTGTGTTGTGACGGAAAAATAAAGTTATATTTTACTCTAACAATGAAATCAAATAATCTGGCAAAACAATTACGTGTATTATGTTCTCATGTTTATCTTATACTTATTTAAACGGAAGGCGAATTACTAAAAGAGTAATCGTCCTACGCATTATTTAAATCTTTTAACATATAAGTTATTGTTTGCAAACAGTATTTTCAAATGTGTCCTACGTCGGTTTACACNATAGATTAGACAGATAGATAGACATAAATAGACAGATAGATAGATAGATAGATAGACATTTCATTCTGCTAAGAAACGTGTGTATTAATTGACCAAGAAGTCGGTGAGAAGTTTTTATGCTGGACTCTATGTTACGTGAATCAGGCTGCACGAAGCATGTGTTGTGAGCGAGGCTGAAAATACGTGTATTGTAAAGGTACCACCGACCTCACTGTTTCTGAAATAAATGAGCCCAGTTACTCCAGAGTTATAGTTCATGTATACATAAATGTTATCCAATTCATTACACAATTGCTCATATGATTAAAAAAAAAATAAAATAAAGCTTTTACTCTAACCTTCATTTCATGCAACCTGTTGTGTTACAATATATAAATTTATTTTTCCGTCACAACACAACAACTAAGGAGTGTCAAGGTCAATACCCAGCTAAGCCTCACTACATGTTTCGGCCGTTTACTGCCATTATCCTAGAATACGTTTTGTTGATGTGTGTTCACCTGATGATGGCCGTAAACGGCCGAAACATGTAGTGAGGCTTAGCTGGGTACTGACTTTGATACTCCTTAGTTGTTGTGTTGTGACGGAAAAATAAAGTTATATTTTACTCTAACAATGAAATCAAATAATCTGGCAAAACAATTACGTGTATTATGTTCTCATGTTTATCTTATACTTATTTAAACGGAAGGCGAATTACTAAAAGAGTAATCGTCCTACGCATTATTTAAATCTTTTAACATATAAGTTATTGTTTGCAAACAGTATTTTCAAATGTGTCCTACGTCGGTTTACACTCAACTGATAAATTACAAGCAATAATATTTTATTAAACATATCTCCCAAAAGTTACTCATCGCTGTAGTCCTCTTTTAAAATGGTAAACTAATAACAGCTTTTGGACATACCACTAAAATATATTTCAGTATCCAAAAGTTATGTTACTAACAAATATTCGTTCAATTGCAGTTCCTCAAAGCTGTGAAGATGCCACTGTTAGCAAGAAGGTTATGTGTGGATAGAGTTGTTTAAATAATGTATAGTTTTAGGTAAATAAAGAAATTGTTACTTAATAATTTGAAGGTTTATGGTTATTTTAATAATAATTAAAATTTTTGTTCCCACCTCACAGAAAACATTGTAACTCCATCAGAAAGAGCAGTCGGTTAATGATGTGAAGGGAATTAACTGGCATTAGTTTTGACAGTGATATAAAATATAAATATATTTTATGAACAAAATGTCGAGTTCTTGATGCTAAAGCAAGTGATATATATAGTTACCAGTTTTCTCTGAGCGGTTAAGGAGCCTGGAACGCGAAAGGGATGTTCAATGTTTGTACTTTTGAATAACAATTTAATATCAGTATTCAGTATTAAAGAATACTGTAAAGCTTGGGGGTTGGGCGTGGGGCTAAAATCTCCTCACCGTAAAAAATCAATATGTTACAAAAATTAACACAAAGCTCGAGGAGATTGAGGTGGGCAGGTCATGTAACACGAATGGGGGAGACGAGGAATGCGTATAGGATATTGGTGGGAAAGCCAGAAGGAAGGAGACCACAGAGAAGACCGAGGCGTAGGTGGGTGGACAATATTAGAATGGATATTAGAGAGATAGGACAGGATGGTATGGATTGGATAGATCTGGCTCAGGATAGGGACCAGTGGAGGGCTCTTGTGAACACGGTGATGAACCTTCGGGTTCCAGAAAATGCTGGGAAATTCTAGAGTAGCTGCAGAATTGGCGGCTCCTCAAGAAGGGCTCAGCTCCATGTGTAAGTAAGTAATAATTCTTATGCACTAGGATGTCTCAGGCACTAATGTGACTCTCCAAGGCTTCTATTCCTGACAGGGGCAGGATTTTTGTCTCTCCTCTAACACGTACAGTCCCAGCAAGCTTCACGTGCTGTGGGTACAACGGGATCTTTTCCCGGAACTTGTAAATGGCCGTGCTAAGATTAAGGACGTGTGGGATGTCGGTTCCGGCGTTTGGAGACATCACGTAAATTCCTCATGAATGCCGGCGAAGTTCCGGTCGCGTCGGGCTGGCTTGCATTTGCAACGTCAATCCTGCGTGTCCTCCTCATAATATCTCTGAAAACCATAACACTTTTCCGTCCATAGGGTTGCGAGACATCGAGGCTCTCACACTTTCTAGACAATCGGCTCACAGATGGCCGTCAGGTTGTAAGCCTTATGCGCCGGCCGCCCTTTACCCACCGGGTGGATTCCTGCTACTCATTTCTGTTATTGGCTGAGCTGACCTAAAGGCCATATTGCGGCTGGAAGGATTAGGTCTATCGAAAAAAAACCAATGACCTCATCGGGAATCGAACGCGCTATCTTCCCGCTTGTAGCATAATGCCTGCACCAACTACGCTACGTCGTAACCCCAGTTCACAGACACGCACGCGTAATATCCTAAACTGTTCAATTACTTCCTTCTTCTTGAGCTCAACAAGAGAATTTCAAGGCCAAAAGTAATGTGGCGGGACAGTTAAGCATTTCATTATATAAATAAATATAATTGTAGACATAATTAAAGATATGTGTTTTCCCAGTAGTTCTATAGCTACGCTCTTTGTATATATCCCTTTTATTTTCGATATCTGAACTCAAATCTCCTTTTCACCTCAGTTCTCCTGTCGCATACTGACCACCATAAACTAATAAGACTGTGTCGTCATATTTTCCAGTCGAAGACCCACATGTTTACCACTTGTCTGTACTTAATACTATCTCTCACAGATGTACATAGGGACTGACGCCTGCATGCATGTTGTGTGTAGAAGCGATTCATATTCGCATCAGAGCTGTGGACTCCGTTGTCCCGCGGGAGAGGCAGCGATGTAACGCGATAAATCCGGATGGAAGATTCTGTCTGTATTGGGTCGCAGTACGCGTCTGCCTTTTTCTTTAGTAATGAAGGCTGTACGTGCCTGCCATTGTGAATTCAAGTCGTTTAGGCTCCTGATGGGATAATATACTCCCCTCCCCCACTTTCTGTATCATCATCTTGAGAGTGTCTCAGTCAATTTTGTTGCTCAGTTCCAGTGCCGGGCCTGGTTTCCCTATTGGACATTGTTGGTGAAGGTAGTTTATTTTAGTTTCTTGTGGTGGGGTGAGACTGAGTCCACTTTGTACGTCTGCTTCTAATTGGCATAGTGTACCAGACCCGGATGATAGATGATAATGATGTTGAACACTCGGTGGAACGAGAATTTGCAGGGGAAACCGAAGTACTCAGAGAAAACCTGCACCACAGCCACTTCGTCCACCATAAATCCCACATGACCTGACCTGACCTGGACTCGAACCCTGGTCGACTCGGTAGGAAGCCGGCGACTAACCGCCTGAGCTATGGTACAGCCACACGGTGAAGGTAAGCTGTAACACTTTTCTGGAGATATGACTGAAGCAGTAAAGGTAAAATAATTAAAATTATATCCCTGGACTTAACTAATTAAGCACCACGCATTGGTCACATACGAGGAAGTGGAGGTATAGATCCATCATTCTTAACCTTTGAGATGATTGGTCAGCTTCCCGCTCCTGCCGCTCTACCCCCGGGGAAACAGCCTCCGGTACCCATTGTATTTGAGTGTCTGTGGGTACCATAGCCGGCGTGGACTCTATGAAGGAGAGAAGAAACCGTTTCTTCTTCTTGGAATCGAACCCTGATTCTTTGGTTGCCCAGCTACTAGCCTAATCGCTGTACCGACTGAACTGTGCCGGCTTCATGGCTGAAACAATACATGATGATGACCGATNACGTGCAGCTGGGGAGGTAGGGGTCAACATGTCACAATATGTTTTGGAAAACTAGAAAGTGCAATGCAAGAAAAAATGATCTGTGAACAAAATGCANTTACATGATTTTGCTGAGAGCATGTAAGGATTTTGAGAAGGGGAAACATATGTTTTGGAAAATTACAAAGTGCAATGCAAGAAAAAATGATCTGTGAACAAAATACTTCAATTGTTATACGTAAGATTTGAGCTGGTATAAAATCCGGTAATTCGGTATACATGAACCCCATTTTGATTAACAAAGTATCTCAGCGTGGTAGTGTGAATGTGGAAGATATGCAGAAGTAAAAGTATTTCTTGAAGGTTCTATGTCAGGCTATAAAAAATGGAATTAAAAAAAAATCATCTTGAAGCATTTATAAACGTTGCTGTGTCCTAACGCACGCTTATCACAATGAAGTACAGTAACAGCAATAAAATGATTACTTCATTAAAATGTTTGTCGCGGGTACAACTCTGAATTCTAAAACGTGGATATTAGAGGTACCAGAAAAACGTATTTCCTATTCAGAATTACATCAGCAGTTTACGAACTTGTGCGATGACTTCATGCCATCAGACTCACTGATGCGTCATTGTCAGTTCGCATATATATATATATGACGTCTTAAAATATTAAAATAACAAAAAAAGACGGAGATTTCCGTGGGCCTAAGCACCATTCCGTGACTAAGTATGAGGTGCATATCCCCACGCATTCTAGACCCACTGTGTTGTCAGACTTCACGCTCCGGCCGATACACCCCTGATAACTATCACTCACTTATGGAACTGAGCCCTTCTTGAGAAGGAAAGGAAATAACGGCTCCGGTCTAAACCGAAATTAACGGACGTTGGGATTCGTTGCGCTGACCACGTGACGCCCTTATCCGCTAAAGTAGGCACTAACTTCGTCGACAAGCGGCGGTCGCTCGGACGGTATAGTTCTCTAGCAGACTACAGGCCACGGAGTTTATTAATTCTACAGGGAATGACCCTGCTTGAAAATCTGGCACTTAGCTAGTCAATAAATTTGAAGCATTTTATTGAACCGTTTGGTTCATTCTCGTATTTACGTAATTCTCTCGCTAGGCCCTACCCGAAACCATATGAATGCAGTTCACACCATCACACTCTTATATGTTTCACATTCATTTTAATAATATACTTCGATCTGTGCCTTTATATGTTCTGAGTGTAATTTTGTCTGACTTTCTTGTCTCTGCAATGAATTAAATTCCTTTGTTATTCTCCTCGTTTTGGTCACCATAATTGTATTTGTTAAAGTATGCTCGCCGTTATACAAATCTCGCCAGCATCTTTGTGTTCTTCCTCCAAAAACTGAGATATTCTCCTTAGCACTTTGTTTGCCAGTATTCTCAGTCTGTATTGTTCCATTAAGGCGAGACTCCTCGGTTTCACAAAGCAAGTAAAATTGTGTTCCTAACTCTCTGGAGTTTGGTACATAGAAATCCGTACTAATGTTCCTAGCGGAATGTACGTGTGATTAAATTTGCTGTTACACTGTTGCATTTGTCTGCAGCTGTGAACTGGCTGTTGTTGATTCAGCTGCCTCTAGACGAAATTACGAAATTTGGAATTAAACTGCATCCAACAATTAAGATATCTGATTTTTTTGTAGTAAACATAAATTATAAGCATAATTACAGTCGGTGAATATATCTGGCTACAAAATTAGAGACAACAGAAGAGCAGAAGTCCATATTGTCACGTGTAGTGGTGACTGTAGACGGGGTTCGGATTGCTAATTGAATTTATTGATCACTTACAGGTCGTAACTGCAACTAAGTATAACACTCTTCCCGATTCTCACACTGCAAATCACTCAAAACTGAATCATCTCAGTGTGCTTCATAGTCTTAACGATCCGTTTCCTGGCAACGGGTTCATCACAGCCTCACTGTAACTACAGCTTGTGTGCATTCTTCAACTCACACATGAAGTCTTCTTGGCACAGTCAAATTCCTTCGACTGCGACTCCCTGAATTCTGATTTACGTCGACTATGTCTCTACGACATTCTAGTAGGCCTGGGTTCCTTGTTATACGCCTCGGGTCGGACCACAGCACAGAAAATACGTTCTGCTCCATTGCCTAGCAATGGACGACCTTCATTGTTGCGTATTCATTGGGACGTTTTTCGTGTTTACCTAGCAACAGGCTGTTCACCAAGAATCTGTCTCCGTGACAAGGTGTTTGTCCAGCCGTTGCTTAGTAATGGGCAGCAATATAATTAATGTAAGGTATCAGAATTCCATCATACATTTCAGATTATAATGTTTATTGTCATTGAATGTGATATACGTAATTATATTTGCTTCCGTATTTATCTCAGCAAGCTTTCCAGCCATCAGGCTTTAGATATAATGTTACACACGCAACAAAGTGCCATAAGCTCTTTTTGTAATGAAAACTGCACATCGTTTTCACTCTCAATTGCTGATGTTTTATGGATGTTATCAGTGTGTTTAGTTGATATAGCAGAAATGCGTAAGGCTGTCCGACGTACGTATCTTATACATTTCCTCCCCATCAGCAAATCATTAAGTTCAGAGCATTATCACTTCTACACCACCGCCACTTTCTACAGATATACCGTGCGATTTTTATTCACTTTCCTCCGACTCGAATGTATATTCTCCTATTTTTTGTCTCTCTCGTTTTGTGCAGTGATGAGACTTACATTGATTCTCTGACGGAGCCTGAAGAGGCATTGAAGGAACTACCAGTCTATACACTCTCAAGCATCGTGGAGCGGTTAGTTGGGTGTGAGGCGTAGGCCTATAATCTGAGGACGTGTTGGTGCTAATATACAGAATCAGATAGTGGCTGCCCTCGAGTGTTACATACAGTCTTGCTGCTCACTCTTTCTTCAGGAGTTCGCCGTGTGTAGGCATCGTCATATAGTACTATATTAGCGTGATGGGTTTGGCACGTACAGGAGGAGGAAAAGGTAAGAGCCATAAATGCCGTTTCAAAGAACAGAACACAGAAGTCACAGTTACAACTCTTAGTAGACGGCGCAATGGATTTGCCCCACTTGATGCCAGGAGCGTCGGATTTTTCCGCCAGTCTAAAGAATGTCTGCTGTGTGTGCTGGGGGTGTGCAATGATTTCATAAGAAGGAACACCATGAGGTACAGAATGCAAGGAATTATTGGTATGCATGATCACATCCTAAATGCTTCTAACTCTTCTGGTTACTGGTAGTATGCATGGTCCCTGGGATGGTCAATTACTTAGGTTCCTCTGCATGAAATTAATAAACCTCCTTGCTACAGTCTAACACACTTTCCGTGTTTCGCCTTTATGCATTCGTTTTGATGCAAGAACTGTGAAAAATATTGTAACATGACGCCTGAAAGCCGGAACAGTAAAGCCAAATTGACGTTATTTGCTGAACAACGACTCAGTAAACACATTCCCTCGTCAATGAATATGCAAACAACAATTGAGTAACTTTCACTGTTATGCAACGGCGCGGTAAACACATCTCCTTAACAATAAATGCTGTGATTTCTATGGGTTCCGTGCTGAGGAATTATCCTGAAGTCAACTGGTGCTCCAGTGCAGTTGAGGGTTTAATTTTAGAGTGTTAAGCAGCGGACAACGGAAGATAATGCTAGGAACCGTTACCATGAAACGTCTAGTGAAGACAATCCAGAGGAATAGCTATTGTGGAGAAATGTTACCAAGTAAATACTAGTGGAAGCAGACTGAGAAGACTTAGTGTTGAGTGATTTGTAGTGTGGAAGTCAGCAATAGTATCATAGTTATTTATAGTCAGACCTTTAATTGGTCAAGAAATTTATTCACCAATCCAAACCCCGTCTATATTCACTAATACACGTGACAGTATCCTCTAGGCTGTATCTGACTTGAGGACCAGGGCAACAGAAAGTGAAATACTTGACAATAAATACCACGAGAACAATAGAAGGTTAAATTCATGTTAATCGCGAAGCGGAAACAAGAATTCAATTCGTTCATATATTTTTTTATCAAGAACTTCGCGCAAAATATTGTAACGATCATGATTCTATAAAAACATATCTTTATTGTTTTGTAGTAGCAGTCATTTGACATGACTACTTTATAGTCACAAAGGAAATGGAGCTTGACGTCAATTATGAAGTTCCTGGAGCAGTTTCCGGGTTCTGCTTCGCTTCACATGTTTCATTCTGCATGGTGAGGCTTGCAAGAACTGTATGCTAATTGTAACCATACAATTTATCCATCAGTTTGCGAGTACATTTTTTAGTAATATATTTCCAGATTACGTCATATTTGCCCTGTATAACAGCAGAATTTCACATCGTGCCCATAGCTATGATTGTTTATATGTAACACAGAGTTCATATTGCGACTTATATACCCATTGCTAAGCAACTACTCGGTAAACACGTGCCCGTGATAAACGCGCCTCTTTCTGGTCCTCGCCGCGACCGTTGCTATGCAATTGTGCGGTAAACACGCCTAAAACAATATGGGATAATAGAAGACGGTGTTTTCCTTGGCGTCCATGCAAATTTGTTATAAAGAAGATTCAGTTTAGCAGCGTAGTGTGAAGAGTCGGGATTCGAGATGGCAGCCTGCCAGGATACGAGCTTGGGAACAGAAGAATTGAATTGAGTCGAGTCTTCGGAATTGGCAGTTACAGAATAAGGGCAAGAAAGGAATTGGGTAGTGCGAAAAAGACTTCAGGTGTGATTTGAAGTGACAGTGAGACCGTTATAAATCCGTTGCCAGGATACGACAAGTGAAGGATGAGAAACCTAGTGCGTGTGTAACGGTGAACTGTAATCTATGTACTCGTAGATCAGCTGTAGCGCTGTATTACCTGTAGTCCCGAGTTGTGAATGTATAAGGTGCAATAAATCCAATCGTTTAATCCCAAACCCCGTCTATAGTCACCCCTGCACGTATATGTATTATATGTACGATTATGATCTATATTCATGTAGAATTTTACAGATCTAATGGCCTGATTAGTTACTTATCGACATCAAGCTGAAAATTAAATTTGTATTGCTGTTTTGCATTCAACAATAAATATGCCTTAACAGAATGTATTTTTAGAGCGTCTATTATAGCATAAAGTGCCCCGGGATATCATAGTCAGTACAGCGACTGGCTACTGACTGGACGACCGAGGTGTCGGAGTTCGTATCCCGATAGGGTCAAAAATATTCAGTTCTCCATCTCGTAGAGAGTCCACCCAATCTCATACGAAATGGGTACCGGGGACTTTGCCTCGGGGGTAAAGCGTCCTGGGCGTGAAGCTGACCACTCACCTCCAACTAGTGCCGAGGTCATGAAAATGTGGAACTATGCATCCAATTCCTCACACGCCTTCATGTTGTAGTGCTTAAGTAGTTAAACACAGGGACAACTTTGCCTTTATTACAGTACAACCAATACTGTCATAGTAGCGCTGCTGTCGGAAACTGCATAGCCACTATATTAGTACTATTGATGATAGGAAATTAAAAGGAACAGAATCGAGAGTGGCATCTGATGGCATGACATTCATACAAAGTTTCACGATAGCCCGTAAATTGGATAAAAGACTATTAGGGTGAATTGACAGACAGCGGTTATGATGATCCTATCTATTGGGAAGCTTGAGCTCGCTTTTCAGTTGTACGCTGCGGTTAGTTGTACTTGCAGCACGCATTGTTTTGGCCGTCAGCAGTAGCTGTACCGCGCTGAATAAAGAACATATCTATAATCTGAAAACACCGGAAGATTGATGTTGGGACTAGCCACACGATGGATATTTCACGTACTGCTGCTTCTAATATGGTCCGAATATGGCGGCTCACGACATGCTGATTAATCGTATCATGTCGAAGCTGTACCACAAGCGTATTTAGAATATTTATGTCATTTTTCTGACCGAAACTAGAGCGTAGCTATTAACATCTTATCTTGTTTTCAGTGCAACGATTTATTGCTGTTGATTTGTACCTTGGGTAGGTTTTGAAGATGCCAGGAGAACACCTCCTCTTCTTTAACAGTAGCACTTGCTTGGTTCTCACCTTTTCTTCGTAGAAGATAATGAAAATGTCAGTTGGACGCATATACACGTAAAACACCCACGAATCATTCATAATCCATCCGGTAGGATAAGGTAAATTTGTCCCTAAATTAAGCTTCACGCCATGAAGACGTATGGAGAGTGCAAGTGTAGCTTCACCATTCTTGACCTCGGCACACTGTATGGAGGCGACTGGTCAGCTTCACGCCCGGTCTGCTTTAAGCTCGGAGAAAGAGCCCCCAGGTACACATTGGATACGAGGATCAGTGAACCCCAGAGCTGATATGAACGCTATGGAGAAGAGAAGAAACTTGCCCCTAGTGGGAATGGATCCCAGGCCATCCAGCCCGTAGTCCGTCGCTATTTCGACTGAGCTATCCCGGCTCCTATCTAACCGGGAAGTTTTTAAATTCTTTTTGGGGTGAGGCTGAGTCCACTTAGTACCGTGGCCATTACTAGCCTATTGTAATAGCCCCAGATGATAGATGATGGTGATTGTTGAGCAGTTTGTGGAATTAAGATTGACAGGGGAAACCGAAGTACTCGGAGAAACCCTACCCCACTGTCATTTTGTTCATCAGAAATCTCACTTGACCAGACCCGGGCTCAAACCCGAGCCGCCGCGGTGGGAAGCCAGCGACTAACCGCTTGAGCTTTGGCAAGGCCTTATCCGGTAGGTTTCTTGAAATAATAATTTCAGTTAGAGAAGCAACGATAAATTTATATAATGGCCTTACGGCTTTCCTGTGTTCCCTTTAAAATCATATTGTGTGGTTGTATTATACGCAGAAGGATGACAAAGTTCCCGGAATTCAGCCATATATTTTAGTAAAGAGGATATATACAAATCTCACTTCACCCTCACCTTCAAAGTACTGCCTTTCTGCACGCATGTGCTTGCTCTAGCGGTCCTGCCATTCCTCTGGAAACTCTCTTCTGGTTTGGATGTGATACCTGACGTCGCATTTTTTAAATCCTTCCATTTACGCAAAACGATGGCTCTTGAGCCCCAGCTTGTGTGTTGGGAAAACCGGAAGTCGCGCGAATCGAGATCTGGAGTCTGTGGTCATTGGTTCTTTGCCGAAGGGAGATGTGACAGGGTGCAGTGTCACGGTGCAAGGAACACTAACGTGTCTCAGTCTGCTGAAACTTGCCCGACAGGTAGCCCACCGACCATTCCTGCCGCTCCAACCCTCTCACTTTAAGAGGAAACGTGGTCATTTCAGCATGACACCATTCCAGGAGCTTTCTGATCCCACCTCATAGAACTGATGAAGGACACAAGAGAGTTTGGGAAGAAAGTTTTGTTCAAATTGATGTTCGACTAGAAAATTGTTCTTGAAAACCTTCCAGACCCGGGTTTCATGTGTTTAACAAAAAAAAAAAAAAAAAAAAAAAAAAAAAAACTTCAACCCGTGAATATAAACGTTTACGCAAATGCCAGGAATATATATATAACAACAGAAATTTCTCTGCCATCCCTTATAGTCTGGGTAAATTTGAATTGTACACTGTTGAGTTGATGGCTTCTTGATTCCGCTGGAAGTGCAAATCTCGACAGATACGTTTGGCGGGAGAAATGTCAGACTTTTCCGGCTGAGGAGCTTAACTGCTTTCAGGAAGCTCTGAAATGTTTGCGCTGTGGTTTAATCCCATCTGCACCCTCACATTACTCACTGAATATCCATTTTAAGATCATATATGCGTAAGCGACCTATGTTTTATGCGTCTTAATTGTAGGATTTGAGGTTTTCAGAGTTGTGGTTTAGAAGAGTTCTATCATCTGTGATATAACACTGTCTAGCCAATTAAAAATCAACCGACGTTTCGGAGGAACATTTCACATTAATCTTCAGTGTTGTAGCAAAATTTTCTGTTTATCTTAACTGATGTTGTTTTCTTGCTTATCTTATCTTTGAGCTTGAAGATGGAGGTGATATGTTCCTTTGAAATATCGGTTGGCTCAACCGGTTACACGGCGTAATATCCTCTCTTAATGAGTCTCCTACCTTTAGGTTGTCCGACTAACATCAGACAGGTGCTTACCAGAATTTTAACTACTGCTGGTAATGCTGAAGCTGTAGCAGAAACCTCGTGCTATGAGTGCAGTGGCTGTCAGGCGAAGTGTAATGAAATACTGAAAGAGAAAACTGTAACCCATTTCTGACGAGTCACTTCAAGAACGTGCCTTGATACCAATGGAACGGAACGGAATCTCTTAGAATGTTCGATGAAAGCACATGGCCTTCATGCCACTTAATACCATAATATTCTCCCGTTGATGCCAGCGGGCCAGTAATTGCTTGCAGTACTAGTAGCTGTACCCGCAGGGTGCGTCGTATCAATTGAAGGAGGCTTCTCAGCGCATCTTCTTCATGTGGAGTAACCCCATAGGGCCTCTTAAGGGTTGGTCTCCGTTGCGATGAGCTAGCTGAGGGGAGTGTAAGTGAAGGCACTAATCACCTTCCCCACTGCGATTTTGTGCCCCCAAGATATTACCAGCCCTCCAGAATGCTCTGTTTAGTTGTTTTATACATCTATGGCTTTACAGTCCTCGTAGATCTAGGCCGCTTTTGAAGTTTCTTAATCTGTACAGAGTCGGTAGGATTCCTGGGACGGGAGATCAGCGCATCGCAAGTCCGCTACTTGCACACAGACACCCATGCCTTGAGTGGGATTCAAACCCGCGATCCCAGTGTTCGAGCAGTCGAAGACGGGTCATGCCTTAGACCGCGCGGCCACTGTGATCCACAGATGTGTTTACTACCGCAAATATTTTGGTTAGTGTCTGACCCTCTTCATATGTGGGGTCTCACAAACGGATATGTTTCTGCATACTAAGTGGAACAACTGGCTGTTCGCGCATGTTGAATCACGTGGCTTCATGATTCAGCAGTCATGTACGGAATTGTTCGTTGGAATTCAGCGTTTCTTGTGACTGTAATAACTGTCTTGTTAGAACAGTGTAGACGCTGATTGAGTGTCAACAGGCGTACAAACGAAGTTTGCTTTCTTCTTTCGTCAGGTTTGGTGAAAGATCCCAAAGCTTTTGAAAATCATTGACTGATGATTAGACTCGATTTTTCCAGTGAGATGTGGAAGCAAAGCGCGAACGTCCGAGATTGGAAATTCTAGATTCTCTGCTACCAGACACTAAAAATCAAACTAAAAACACAGCGTTGACCTGCTCTTTTGATGTACAGAGTTTTTGTGATATCTTCCACATTTTCCAGGTGATTCAAGGGATATCATCACAAGGTTCCGTCTGACACCTTCTCATCCAACTCCTCGTGTAAAACCATGTTCTCATTAAACACAAAATAACGGAACACATTTCTTAAAACAAGCTCTCAATTATCTACAGAAGTAGAACTATGAATATTTTAAATTAAAATTATAAAGACTGACTGGCTTGCGACTGACTACTAGACTGCTAAATTGCTGCTGGTTCTCACCAGCGCAATGATTCTTAGTTCTGATTCCCACGGGACTCATGATCATATTTTACTCTCTGACTGCTCTGTGTGCCTCAGACCCCGTGTCCACTCCTACTGAATTACTTGTAAATAATATATATAAACACAGTTCGTACCTCACAGAAAAAACACATTAACTCTCCGTTGCAAAGTTCTGTTGGTTAACGGTGTTCACGGAAATAATCGTTGTTTTTTGTGACAGTCATATGAAGCATACAGATGCACGTTGTGGGAAGAATATACAGGTTTAATATGTTGAAGCAAGTGGTACGTATGATAACCACTGGCTTTAAACGCTTAACAAATTACAAGCTTCTGAGTTGTATCGAAAGTTGATATATTCAACTGTGCGAATATTATTACGGGGATGACTGGTCAGTAAACTGCCAGATACGGGTAGTAATCGGGCATTTTTAAGAGGAATAAAATAGGTAAAGGCATAAGTTTAAGTTCAGATTTGCATTCAGAATACGAGCGTTAAATATTCGCCACATCAGCTGTTGCCTCTGTTACACAATACAGACGTAAACGATTATTTCCGGCAGTAAGAAAGCATTTGCCACTGCTTGGCACTCGGGTTCTTTTGAGGACTGGTCGATTTTTTATTATTTCAAGAAGATGAAAAGTTACGTGACAAGACTGCACCTAGATAGACGGATGTTTTTACCACGTTACCATAGGAATCACCTTCCTACAGTATAGGCTAGAAGTGGTAAATAAGTCCAGTGGGATTTGTGTGCTGCTGTACCATAGAAAAAATATTGTGAAGTATAGACCCCTTGCTAGGCAACGACTCAAACACGTTCTCGCGGAAAAGTAGGGCGGGAAAGAATCGGACGTCCATTGTTAGGCAACAGATCACTAAACAAACCTTCTCAACAAGAGAAGTTGATTTTTCTGTGTGGTCAGTACAGAGGGGTTATAAAGGGATAAAAAGACGTCGTTTGAGTTAGTCAGTGTCAGAAGTTGAAAGAGTTCAGATGAAGAAATTTCATTTGAGTGAGTTTCTGTCAAGAAATGGGCCGAGTTCTGGAGATCATAGTCTAAGGTGATGTAGAAGAAATGGCAAGAAAGGAATTAGGCGGTGCAAAGAAGACTTCATGTGTGATGAAGTGACTGTGAGACTGTTACAAATCCGTTGGCAGGATACGGCTAATGAAGACTGAGAATCCTAATGCGTGTGTAACGTGTATAGAATAGCGGTAGCACTGCATTACCTGTAGTCCCGAGTATGTGAATAAGGTGTCAATAAATCCAATCATCCAATCCAGAACCCGTCTTATAAGTCACGCACAACCCCGAAATCATGACATTTTACTACATAGGCACTAATAAAGCAGAAGGCATTCATATAAGTTCATACTTCACTTAGAATAAGAATTGTTAATATTTGTATTTCAGAAGATAAAGTGATATATTTTTTTTTCTGTGGCGCTACAGCCCGAATTTGGGCCTAGGCCTACCTCCATGAAACTCTCCGTTTCACTTCGGTTTACTAGATCTTACACATTCGGTAGGACTCCTTGGGCGAGTGATCAGCTCGTCGCAAGGCCTCTACCTGTAGACAAACAGAAAAACGCACACAAACATCCATGCCCTGAGTGGGATTTGAACCCACGATCCCGGCTTCCGAACGAGCGAAGACAGTACATGCCCTAGACCGCTGGGCTACCGTGACCGGCTAAAGTGATATATTTTAGTGTACTCTATTTAGAGTTCTAAGAAGAAATGGAATATTTCACAGGACTATATTAACCCTTTTCCTCTTAAGGCCATTTGTGTTTCACGCGATTTGCAATGGAGTGTTTCACATACTGAATTGTGTCATCTGAAGTTGTGAAATTGTGGACATTTGAGTCCTAACATGTCGTGCTATAGTACATTCCTTTAAAAAAAATGTTTGAAGCTTGAAATGAAGTAATTGTTATACGTTACTTGTGAAGGGATATATGACATAGAGTTTCACATATGTATGTTTGGAGTTCGTATTTGTTTTTATGCTTTGAAACGAATTGCTTTTTGTTCTATTGCGACGGAATAATGCTATGTCATGCCACATAGCTAAACAAGCGGAACAGTGTAATTAGGGCATGAATGTCAGTTAATATGGTAGTTTAAAATACGGACTTACTGAACACATATTATGAGTCTGCCTTATTGAATTACGACTATATATTGACCCAAAATAAGATGAAACGAAATTTAATAGATCTTCATGTGAAGTAGACCTCATCTGTGGTCTAGTGGTCAGAGTTCCTGCTTACAGATCCAGAGGTCCCGGGTTCGATTCCCAGCGTTACCAGATGTTCTGAGAAGTAGTGGGCCTAGAACGGGGTCCACTCAGCCTCATGAGGATCACTGAGGAGCTATTTCAAGTAAATAGCGGCTCCGGTGTAGGAAACCGAGATTAACGGCTGTGGGAATCCGTTGCGCTGACCACGTGATACCCTCTATCCGCTAAAGTTGGCACTAACTTCGCCGATAAGCGGTGGTCGCTCGGTCGGTTTAGTTCGTTTGCGGACTACAGGCCACGGAGTTTGTTTCTTTTTCGTGTGAACTATCCTATGCGTTATATTTAAGAGTAAAGAGTAGTTTTCTACATGAATGTCCCTTAAGGACTTTGTTGAATGACCTGCATTAACCAGTATGCAAACCAGCTATTTTTATCACTATTTATGTACTGAATGATGTCCTTTCAATAGAATCCGGTTCTGCGTCATTGGTGGCTACCGCAATTGCCCGAAACCCAGCGGAGATCCTTGATATTGTACTATTCACTCACTGTCATGACGGAACTTAACAAGCATTAGAACAGCCCCCAAAGACAGAGCTGTTTAGATTTTAGGTTTCGCCATAGTCTTAAGATGAATCTGTGCTATAATCTTATGTGTACTAAACACTGCTTGAAATTCTATAGCAGCAGAGTTTCAACTTTACAGACAGTGTCAGCAGCGATGTCTTCCATCCACTGCTTCACAAAGATACATAATTACAAGTAAAATACACACGTTTGCTCTCTTTCTTTTATATAGCTTAAAAGGATATACAGTAGAACTTGGTTATAACGTCATCAAAGGGACCTAAAAATAGTGTCTTTATAAACGAATGTCGTTGTAAACGAAATGGGCACTTCCACAATAGCCTTATGTTAGT
This sequence comes from Cryptotermes secundus, assembly GCF_002891405.2. NCBI lineage: Eukaryota > Metazoa > Arthropoda > Insecta > Blattodea > Kalotermitidae > Cryptotermes > Cryptotermes secundus. Next base: position 959,645 of record NW_019740655.1, on the reverse strand, counting down.
CACGTAAAAATCTACCAAAAACCGAGTTAAAATGTTGCATTTTTTAAGTGAAATACGTAGTTAAGGACAGACTAACGTAACATTAACGTGGAATTGCCCAAATGTGTAATATCAAAGACATATTACAGCGCTTTTCACTGACAATACACACCGCACTAATACTGTATATTAAAGGTAGGCCTACTCACCAAATTACAGTAGATTACATCAATTGTTGTGCCTTACTGTACCTAGATACGAGTACAGTAATCAGTTATCTTCATCTGTTTCCTGTTACTTGCCCAATACACACTTTCTAAATTACGTTCAATGTCCATATCAGAGAAATTCAGGAATGAAAATGACGTTACATACGAGGTTGATGCATTTGTGCATGTCGTACTAAGCAAGGTATAAAAACAGTTGCTTTATGAGGAATTAGTTCGTACCATTGAATATTTGACGCAATAGACAAGGTGTCGCAGAAACCGATGTTGCTATAACCAAGTTTTACTGTATATATATTTATGTATTTATAACTATTATACATGTACTCGTATATTTGTATGCCCGATCACAGTGGCCGCGCGGTCTAGGGCTTGATTGCCTTCGCTCTCTCGAACGCTGGGATCGTGGGTTCGAACCCCACTCAATGCATGGATGTCTGTAGGAGTTTATTCAATGTTTTTGCTGTTCTTTGTGTAGGTCCTGGCCTTGTGACGGGCTGATCTCCTGTCCAAGGAATTCTACCGGCTGTGTATAAGATTAAGAAACTGAAAAAGCGGCCAATGTCCAACAAAGGACTGTAGAGCCATAGATAAATAGATTTACTTGTACGAAGGAGGAAATTCTGCAAAGAAGTCTGCGAAATCGAGATTTAGAAAATCTGTTGTGATTTCTACTTCAGTGAAATGAAATGCAAATCCCATTTTTTGCTGCAGAGTTATGTACGTAATTGTGAACTGCAAATGTTTACGTTTCAGATAAGCTGAAATATTCTGAACAAGCTCCACCTTTAACAGTTATATACAGATGATACCTATAGAAGACACACTGATGTTCAAAAGCAATACAGAAAACTCGGCCTTGTAGGTTATACTGATGGTGGAGTAGTGACGTCTGTTGTTTTACGTACAAAATAAAGGCTATGTAAGATTTGAAGTTTTCACGGCGATGACTATGAAGAATGTCGTCTTGGATGTGATGAAGTGTAAATTTTGTGTGAACTGACGTTTCGGAGGAACGTATCGCCTCCATCTTCAGGGTATAAAAATCCGCGAACGAGGAACCAGAGTGAGCAGGTGACTGCAGTCTGCAAGAGATATACAGGGCCATATCCCAGAAGACGGCATTCTTCAAAATAAATATTAATAATTACACACAGGGTTCTGAAATGTCTCTAGATTTCGGCTGCATGTAGCGTTGCTTGGTGCTTATCTAACGCGATTCACTTGGTAACATAAATCTTGTAATGGTATCGAATGTGAACACTGTTATTATGCTACGTTTTGTTCGTGGCTTTATGCTACATGTAAAAAGTAAAGTAAAGCTATTCCTGTACCAGGCCGTGAATGCCCATAGGGTTGTGAAACGTTGAGGGTCCCACATTATCTAGACAATCGGCTCAAAGATGGCGGTAAGGTTGTCAGCCATACGCGCTGGCCGCGCTTTACTGTCCAAGAACATGATTTAATTAATTCCTGGTATTTATTTCTGTTAGAGGCCGAGTCGACCCCAGGGCCATAGTGCGGCTGGAAGGATTAGGTCAATTGAAAAAAAAAATACAATGACCTCATCGGGACTTGAACTCGCGACCTTCCGGTTTGTAGCATAGTGCCTCAACCACTACGCTACCGCGTGTCCCTTATGTCTATTTGTCCGCTTATCTGTCTCTCTACCTCTTTATGCATCTATCCATCCATCTGTCCATTCCTGTTGGAGCAAAGTTCATCCTTGAAACGCTTCGCTTCACTTGAGTTTCTTAATCTTAGACAGTCGGCAATTGTTACTACCGGAGTTTGCAATTTAAAAGTAACAGAATTTCAAATTGTGTTTAATTTATATCATCGTCTCTTCCTTGTCAGGCAATTCTCAGAGCGTATGCATGTTCCCCATGTACACGCCCCCTAGCTAAAATGTGCTGCAGGAGGATGATTTCACGCCACGTCGCTACGGAACAAACAAGTGACAACATGATCTCCATAGTACCGTTCGCCTCCACGGGCTTTCCTTTTTATTAGAGCTTCACCTGCCTTTCTGAACACCTTAGCCTGCTGCATACAAATTGAAGATACGTGCATTATGAACACGTTGATCAACAGAATGTGCATGGAGTGAATACAGAGTGAAGCCTGAAGTGTTCAGGGACGGAACTGAACATCTGCCTGAACATAGGTGTGGGCCTTACTTAACAGGCCCGTTCGACAGAATGAATTATAAGAATTAAACAATAGAACTAAGGCTGCGATAAATTCTTCCTTTATAATAATTAAACGTTAAAGTCGCATGTAGCCATTCACTGCCATTTGAAACTTATTCAGACTGGAGAGAAATCAGAATTATAGGACTATACTGCATGAATAAGCAGTCAATATTAAGGCGTCACTGTTCAATGTAATTACAAAGGATGAAGTAAAATTAAATATATTTTAAAGTTGTATTGTGTTAGAGCACTGCATTAATGAAATAAAACGATTTCGATATGAGAGCCCCCTAAACTTAATGAAAACATTGCCTCCCCTAGTTGTGCTTGTATTCAGGAAGTCATTATTGACTGTTGAATATGCATGTTCCGAAATGTAACATGGCGTCTGTTTTGTTTGATTATCTCGAAAACTCTCAAACTAAGCGTACTGAATATAAAATCAGTGTTTCATTTTTGTCAAAAATGTTTTCTCTCTTTCAAGAATTTCCCAGCATTCTTTGGAACCCGAATGTTTATTACCGTGTTAACAAGAGCCCTCCACTAGTCCCTATCTTGAGCCAGATAAATCCAATCCATAGCGTCCCATCCTATCTCTCTAAGATCCATTTTAATATTGTCCACTCACCTACGCCTTGGTCTTCCCAGTGGTCTCTTTACTTCTGATTTTCCCACCAATATCCTACATGCATTCTTCTTCTCTCCATTCGTGCTGCATGCCAGCCCCATTTCATATTTGCTGGCATGATCATTCTAATTATACTTGGAGAAGAGTACAAGTTGTGAAGCTTCTCATAATGTACTTTTCTCCAACCTCCCGTTACTTGATCTCTCCTCGGGCCAAATATTGTCCCCGAACACCCTCAGTCCGCGTTCCTCCCTTAATATCAGAAACCAATTTCACACTCATACAGAACCACAGCAAAATTATAGTTTTGTATACTCTAAATTTTTTAGACAGCAGACGAGAAGACCAAAGCTTCTGGACTGAATGGTAACAAGCATTACCCGAGTTCAATATCCTCTTAATTTCCTCCTGAATCAGATTTTAATTTTAATTTTTTTTTCTGTGGCGCTACAGCCCCTATTTGGGCCTAGGCCTACCTCCATGAAACTCTCCGTTTCACTTCGGTTTACTAGATCTTACACATGCGGTAGGACTCCATGGGCGAGTGATCAGTCCGTCTCAAGGCCTCTACCTGTAGACAAACACAGAAAAACGCACACAAACATCCATGCCCTGAGTGGGATTCGAACCCACGATCCCGGCTTCCGAGCGAGTGAAGACAGTGCATGCCTTAGACGCTCGGCTACTTTCATTTTTGTAGTCGTTCCCAAATATCTGAACTGCGCCACATTTAAAAATCTGCTACCTATCTTTAAGTCATGATTTTGTTCTGCATTTTGGTGACGAGACAGCAACATACGGAGACACGCGGTAGCGTAGTTCAGCGATGGCCAACTGGCGGCCCGCGGGCCGTATCCGGCCCGCGACTTGATTTACTCCGGCCCCCCGCCAAGTATCAGGTTATTTTAAAAAATCTTAACTTCACAGCTGTATTGGCACAGAATTCAGTTTTTAATAGGAAGTTTCATTAGCTTACAGCATTTTGCAATTGACTGTATACGTTCTTACTGAGTTGGACAGTTCAAACTGTTTTCTAATAACTGTGTTCATGTCATGGAAATTCCAAGTGCTTCAACCCTACTTCTTTTGGGAGATGACACTGAAGGGAAGACCGTAGGGGTGAAGGATTTATGACACATTCAAAATAATAACCATTCTCAGCTTGCTCGCAGGGATGGGATGTTTACCGTTCCTCTCGGCATCCTGGCGTTTGTTAAGTGCCAGTTTTAGCAGAAATGTCTCCCAGTTAGTGCGATTTTAGAAAGTGAAGTGTGATTACGGAGTGTGAGTGTAGAACTGTTTTTCAATTAAAATTGTGTTTTGAAGTTACTGTAAGTGATACAGCATGTCAAATAGTAAATTGAGAAAAGTTGATAGTGAAAACAGGGCGTTCAAATCTGAGTGGGAACATAACTATTTTTTTATATTAAATAAAGACCACAAGCCACAGTGTTTAGTATGTTTTCAAGTACTATCAGTTTTAAAGGAGTACAAACTAAAGAGGCATAACATGACAAATCATAAAATCGGAAACACTCTTGTGAATCAAGGAAAGAAGTCTGCGATCAGTTAAAGAAAAAACTTTTCCAGCAGAAATCTCTTTTTACCAATGAAACAAAACAAGAAGAAGAAACTTTGCTGGCTTATTTCGTGACATATGAATTAATGAAAGCTGTAAAAGCGTTAAGTGATGGTGAATTAATTAAGAACTGTGCGATAAAGATGGTAGAAGATTTCAATGAAAATAAGGTAGGAAACAAATTTCAAACATTGCCCCTTTCAAAACAGACTGTTACTAGGAGGCTGGAAGATATTAGCAACCAGATATCTAATAATGTGAAAGACATTATCGCTAATTGTTCCTATTTCTCAATTGCTCTCGACGAAAGCACAGATGTTTCGGATACTAATCAGTTGCTGATATTTGTTCGTGCAATTAAGGAAGATTTTACAATTTTCGAAGAGTTGTTAAAAGTGTGCTCTTTACACAGCACAACTAGAGGTGTCGATATTTTTAACGCTGTTAAGAGTGCAGTGGAGGAATTGGTGGTTTTGAAAATTTGTCCTCCGTAGTAACAGATGGCGCTAAATCAGTGACAGGGATAATAAGCGGTTTTGTTTGATTTTTAAGACAATCAAATTACTGTACCTACCTTGCATTGTATTATACATCAGGAGACTCTATGTGCCAAATCAATTAAACTGTCTACCACCATGGCTACTGTCACAAAATTACTAATTTGATCAGAGGAGGAAATCGATCACTCACTCACAGAAAATTTCTGACCCTCTTGGAAGAAATGGATTCT
>NW_019740655.1:950759-953699 GCF_002891405.2 Cryptotermes secundus | reverse complement strand
AAGTGGATTTTATATAATTGGTTTCCAGTTTTATGAAACCACAGTGCTCTCATTAAAACAGTGTGTATATGAGGATTTAGGTTTGATCATTAGACCGTAAAAACTATGATTGAAATTCTTTTGTGTTCATCCCTGCTGAAAGAGGAATTTGTGCTGTTTTATGGTAAGTAATTGCAAATTTCAAGGCATTTTATTTTTCTTTCTTAAATTATAATTGCATTTTTCCCCGGCATATATAAAACTAAACATAAGGCATGATCTGGCCAGTGTTTCTTTAAGAAAAAAATGCTCTGGGGGCAGAAGTGATAGAAGGCAATAAAATCGATTGGTGAAATTTTCAATATCGGCTTAATATTACTGGTGCAACGTAAAATTTAAATACATAGGTTTAAATGCACTTGTTTTTACACGGGTTGTGACTGATTCAGTTTGGGGGGCAATACTCCCCGACCACTCTTCTGAAAGAAACACTGTATCTGGCCCCTGATGGTGTTCTATGAACTAAATTTGGCCCTCGAGACGTATTAGGTTGGCCAACGCTGGCGTAGTTGATTGAGACACTACAAGCCGGAAGGTCGCGGGTTCAAGTCCCAATGAGGTCATTGGATTTGTATCAATTGACCTAAACCTCCCAGCCGCACTATGGCCCTGGGGTCGACCCAGCCTCTAACAGAAATGAGTACCAGGAATTAATAAAATAATTTTCCTGGGGAGTAAAGCGCGGCCGAGGCGTAAGGCTGACAACCTTACCGCCATCTTTGAGCCGATTGTCTAGATAGTGTGGGACCCTCAACGTCTCACAACCCTATGGGCCTTCACGGCCTGGTACAGGGATAGCTTTACGTTTTTAGAGCAACATACGCTTAGTTTCTTCTGTGTTTTCTTCTGGACCAACCTCCTTCCTAGCGGCAGTTGAAGTTTCTGTGGATTTCTTTATTGATGACTTGTAGTCTGATAGTATTGAGCCTTCTATTATTGTTGGGTGAATGAACACAAGCGATTGCTACTGAGTGAAAACATGACACGCACCACCATCGCAGTGATATTCTTCCAAATGCGTGGTAAAGTCCAAGAAATGTTTTATCTTCTTGCTTGCAGTTCTCATAGCTGTGCCTATGAAAAGGATGGTCTTCTGGTTTGTAACGCATTGTAGGTCAGACAGAGTCAGTTATTTCACTGGAAAACACGGAGTCATCTTCGCGTTCAAAGGCAGTGTCAATCACGGAACTAGCAGAAGCAGGCCGTAAATTTCTTAAATCGGAGGCGATTTGTTCCTCCGAACTTCGGGATCTCTCCTGATTACACGACTTTACAACCCGGAAGAATTGACTCTTCAAAATATTTATTATTTATAAACATTCTTTCGCCTGTCACGGTAGCCGAGCTGTCTAAGGCGTGCACTGTCTTCACTCGCTTGGAAACCGGGATCGTGGGTTCGAATCCCACTCAGGGCATGGATGTTTGTGTGGGTTTTTCTGTGTTTGTGTACAGCTAGAGGCCTTGATTCGAGCTGATCACCCGCCCAAGGAGTCATACTGTATGTGTAAGATCTAGAAAAACAGAAGTGAACGGAGAAGTTCATGGAGGTAGGCCTAGGCCCACTGGGGCCATAGTGCCAAGTAAAAAAATCATTCTTTCGCTAACTGCCTCAGGTTTGGTCCACTCATTAACAGCACGCACATCACGAGTTCCGTTCATATACAAAGAAGTAAGGCATAATCACTCGACTGATGTGAATCCCGGTCGGAACTGTCGCGATACTATCGATAACTGTCATTCTTACATATGTGGTATTATCGAACAAAACACCTAACACAAACGATTGTAGAATGTATCGATTGCTGGCAGCACATTCCTCTGACACCTGTAATCATCTCGCAGTTTACCTTATTATTGGAACAATAAATCGATTCTACAGCATGTATGGAAATGGCATGATAACGAGTATCCATATGCGTCACATGACGTACCTGTGACACAGTATGGGTACAGTGTGATCCGCTAGCAGTGAAATTTCGTGTTACGAAGCTGTGGGCTCTTGTGTATAAAAAGCGTTGCTATATAAACGTGGGTCTGATTACCGCACTGTTGCCGAAAACCGTGGAAACACGGACTTAAAATCGCTGATTGAATACAACAGTTTTTTGTTAACTTATCAGCTTACTAACTTACTCACGGAGCTCAGCCATTTTTGAAGAGCCGCCAATTCTGCAGCTACTGAAGAACTTCCCAGTATTTTATAGAGCCCGAAGGTTCATTACCATGTCCACAAAAGGCCCCCACTGGTCCCTATCCTTAGCCAGATAAATCCAAACCATATCATCCCATCCCATCTCTCTAAGCTCCATTCTAATATTGTCCACCCACCTACGCCTTGGTCTACCCTGTGGTCTCGTTCCTTCCGGCTTTCCCACACCTCTTCTCCCCCATTCGTGCTACATGCCATGCCCATCTCATACTCCTTGACTTGATCATTCTAATTATACTTAGAGAATGGTAAAAGTTACGAAGCTCCTCACTATGTAGTTTTCTTCAACCTCCTGTCACTTCATCCCTCTTCGGTCCAAATGTTCTCAAACACCCTCAGTCTATGTTTTTCCCTTAATGTCAGAGACCAAGTTAGCTGCATAATTTTATTTAAATCGTTGTCTATAACAAAGTCGTTACTGAGGAAGATGCGGCCTCCGTAGTCTAGGGGTAACGTTCCCACCTCATGACTCAAGGTACGCGGGTTCAAACCTGGCGGAGGTCGTGGAATTTTTAAGGGCGGAAAAATTCAGGGATCAAGTCCTCCGGGAGGGACTTTAAGCCGTGGGTCCCGTTTCGTAGATTTACGGCACGTAAGAGAACCTCATGTCTCTAGGAGACCTCTGAGCTAAATTTGGCCAAAAAGTTTCCCGCCCAAAGTAGTTTCCAATGCCTCCGGTAGATGGGGGAAGT
>NW_019740655.1:899337-950657 GCF_002891405.2 Cryptotermes secundus | reverse complement strand
TTTTTTTTCCATGGTTTCAGTTGTAATTTAAACGGCTGACTGTCAGTATTGCCTGCAATGTGTAACTAAGTTTTACGACAAAAACAAAAGAAACAAACTCGCCGCTTGTTGGGCGAAGTTAGTGCCAACTTTTGAAGATAGAGTGTGTCACGTGATCAGCGCAACGGATTCCAACGGCCATTAATCTCGGGTTTCTAGACTGGAGCAGCTACTTTTCCATTTAAATAGCTCCTCAGTTATCCTCACTAGGCTTAGTGGACCCCGGTCCAGGCCCACTACTNAAAAGTTTCCCGCCCAAAGTAGTTTCCAATGCCTCCGGTAGATGGGGGAAGTATTAGGTACCACTGCCAGAGGAGGGGGGGACCTCTCTGACAGAAAGGGACTAACTATTAGATACCACTGCCAGTAGAATGTTGGAACCTCGCTGGCAGAAAGGGGCTGATAGTAAGCACCAGTACAGGTAGGTTTTGGAGACAGTAGAAATTAAAAGGGGGACGCACAATGGACCAATAACTGGCCTAAGTGCATGGGGAAGCCCACCCCCTCAATACTGAATACTGAATACTGAATACTGAGGAAGATTCTTTAATAGAAAATCTGAAATTGTGTGTGCCAACTGTGTGTGTATGGGGGGGCCTAAATGCATTCTTGCAAGAACAGAAAACTCAGGAATAAAATTGTGGCGACTGAATCTTGGATGAAATTACGAGTTTGATGTCTGTTTACCTTCATATGGAAGACCCTTTATTCTGGTGCCAGACTCCAGATCTGCTTAGAATAATGAAAACCAGGTATATTCTTGAGGGTTCTGCACTGTGTAATACAATTTGATTCTAAAAATATCCGGCATGAAGCTTTCGGTAATACACGCATCAGCCATTAACGATGCGATATTACGTGACATGAATTAGTCCTTTCTACAAAAAATGCAATTTTTGTCTGTGGTAACTTCTGTATTACTTTAACAGAATAGGGCTCTAGTCGTCATAAAGCGCCTCGTTTTATGTTAGGAGTAAGTCCTGTGCGCCTGATTCTACTGCTCTCTACTCATTTCATGGTTGATGTGGTATACAGCCCTTCATCTCGCGGGCCAGATGGGAGGCGAAATAAAGAAACGCACAAAAACCGTTAGTTTTTATGACCTGTTTTACAATGCTTTCTCTCTAGACCATGTAGCTTCGAATGGTGGGGCAGTTTATGAATTGGAAGGTACGTGGAAGGAAGCGGTCGTGGCCTAATCAAAGCACTATCCCGGAATTTGCCTGGAGCGACTGAGAAAAATAGGAAAATTCCTGAGAATACTAAGTGACACAGCTGACCGCGCCATATCTCAAGCGGTTAGTTGCTGGCTTCCCACCGCGGCGGCCCGGGTTTGATCTCGGGTCTGGTCAAGTGGGATTTGTGGTGGACAAAGTGGCTCTGGGGCAGGTTTTCTCTGAGTACTTCGATTTCCCTAGCCAATCTTCATTCCACCAATTGCTCCACAATCACCCTCACCTATTATCTGGGGCTGGTACAATAGGCCAGAAGTGGCCGCAGTACAAGGGACTTAGTCCCACCCCACTAGCAATAAAAAGAAAGTGACAGAGCTGAGATCTAAACCGAGCTACTTACGAAAAAAAGTGAAGAGAGGTACCGTTAGACTAACCTGTTCAGTAAAGGAAAAGCTAACTACAATGTAACGTTCGGTTGATGTCCTCATTTCCGGTTCACTTTTTGAGAAAGTTGGCTCTCATTTCGTCTGAATTCGGCAAAGAGAGAAATGTGTTAGGCGTTTCAAAATACTAAACTAAACAAAATCTTAGGCTCTGTTTCCACGGATAATTGCGTCAAGGAGGGTTTTATTTCATGCTAGCATAAGCTAAAAACCCAGAGTTGGCTCTGTGCTTAACTAATTAAGCACTAGGCCATGAAGGCGTATGGGGGAGTGAATTTATAGATCCATATTTTATTGACCTCGACACTAGTAGGAGGCGAGTGGTCAGCTTCACGCCACGGCCCCTTAATCCTCCGGGGAAAGAGACCCCGGTACCCATTCGATAGGAAGTTGGGTGGGCCGTACAGCTGGTCTGTATGACGTTGAGAAGAGAAGATTCTTGACCCTACAGGGACTCGAACTCCGACATCTCGGTCGTCCATCCCGTAGCTACTCGCTATACCGACTGAGCTATCCCGGCTCTCATACTGTCAAAAGTGACAAGTTAGATATTTCTATTTTAGCATAATATTTTGCTGCTTTAGATGGTGAGGAAAGTGAGCGTGGTAACATCTCTACGTGTTCCAAAGTGTGACCGTCTGTTTACTGTACAGTTTTCACGTCTCGTGTACTTATTCTTGAGGGATGTGATAGTAGCGACTTACACTTGATGCCACTTCTTGTTGGACTTTTCCCATTGTCCGGTATTCCGAAGAATAAAAGTGACGTTTCGGGAGACTTTTCTGCTCCTCACTTCGATTGAGGGTTATTTAATTGGGTCCGATAGAAGGAACTAATCTGAATCACTGGATCATTCACTGACTGAGATTATCTCTTTCAGTCGGATTGAAATTAACACTTTGTATCGGACCAAACTTTAAAGGTACCCCTCACGGGGCCATATCCTGTGTTTGAGACTAAATCGTTCTATTAGACAAAACTGAAGATTGGAGCATGTTAAGTGTATCCAGTGATTGTGCTGAGCTCGTTTTACTGGACCAACATTTACAAATATCCCTCACCTGAGATCGGAGGCGTATCCACTGCATCAACTGCTTGAGATTATCTCGTTCTATCGGACCCAGCTTAATTGGTACACAGGACACAAGACAGTGGACGAAGTGAAGAAATCCGGCAATGTTCACTCTATATGCTCGGCTGATCCACCGTATTCAGGAGATTCTTCATGTGTAGTTTAGAAACATAACACATATTCCAAGAACTCATGTAAATGGTGTTCTTTGCAGCTTTCTTTTGTGGACTAGACGGCTAGAAGTGGGTTAAGTTTGAAAAACTGAGTGCACAGTATTACTTTGACGGTGTAGTATTGCAGAAAGAACATGTTTCATGTTTCATGTACATAGATGAAAATATACATACATATCTCTTTGGATATGTAGAAACAGGGCCAGTGAGGGACCAAAAAGTAGTCCAGAAAGTAAATAAAGCTTAGAATATATTTTGTAGCAGATAAAGTTTACACAACCTTTCATTGATATGTAGCTTACTGACCTTTTTGGTACAGTATACTAATGGCGCATTGCAAAGAACAAACCCTTCGGTTTCAAACATTTTTTACAAGGGAAGAGTTGATTTAAAAAACCAATATTTGCTTCAGAACGAACGATAATCAATGTTTTCGATACTCACACTACTGCAGGTCAGATAAAACCAACATAACATGCAAGTTAATTACATTTTCGGGAGAGAAATAAAATCTGGTTTCGCAAATATATACATCTCCAACCCTTGACACTTACTGGAAAAGGTAACCACGTAACAAAGTACGTCCATTGATATTCAGAAGAAACGGAACAATGCTCACCATACTTACCAGAGAGACAAATATACCACCATAGTTTGAGAGTTGTGTCTTCCAGCCGGCTGTTGCATTTCATATGTTGTGGCAGACTGTCGACATATGTGATGCCTTCGATATTGGAGTTCATTTCTCTGACTCACTGACTTACCGTCTAATTAACGAATTACAGGACTCAAGGTCTTCTTTCACTAGTTTATAAATCAAGTAAGCTGTTGGCTGCAGTTTTCATAAGCATCATAATTTTCTCACAAATATATTCATCTTGAATTTCTGGGTTTTTGGACTATTTCCGTTGTCCAAAAACCCAGCATTTCTGAGTATTATGCACCATCGTCGGAAGCGTTTGGAATCTACCTGTAATTGCGTAATATTATGTTTTAACGAACGTCACAGAACAGTATTTCAGAAGCTGGTATTCGTTTAGATCGACAATAAAATCTCTGAAACTTGCAGAACTCGAAACATCGAAATATATTCACAAGAACCCGCCACTGGACCATGATCTGAGCCAGCAAGATTCAAATTCTCAGAATATTTCCTTGGCAAATATTTTAGTATCTAATTCCTACTTAACCCTGCGTTTCCAAAGTGTTATCTCTTACGTATTTTGTGTTAAAGTAAAAGTAAAGTTATCCCTGTAACAGTTCATGAAGGCCCACAGGGTTGTGAGATGTTGAGGTTCCCACATTTTCTAGACAATCGGCTCACAGATGGCAGTAAGGTTGTCAGCCTTACGCGCCGACCGCCCTTTACCCCCAGGAATATTCCTGGTACTCATTTTTGTGAGAGGCTGAGTCGACCCCAGGGCCATAGTGCGGCTGGAAGGATTAGGTCCATGATTTATTTAAACCGTCTTGCAGTGCATACACTCATTTATCTCCTTCTCTCCCTCGCACTACATGTTTCGGCATAATAATGCCATCTTCAGGTGCTTACTTATCCACGCCAAACTAGTTCATTGCATGCCTTGTTCTCATATTAAAATAACTAAAATATGTATCTATTAGATACATATTTTAGTTATTTTAATATGAGAACAAGGCATGCAATGAACTAGTTTGGCGTGGATAAGTAAGCACCTGAAGATGGCATTATTATGCCGAAACATGTAGTGCGAGGGAGGGAAGGAGATAAATGAGTGTATGCACTGCAAGACGGTTTAAATAAATCATGGACTTAAATCAGTGCAACAGGACGCAAAAATATAACATTAGGATTAGGTCAATTGAAAAAATCCAATGACCTCATCGGGACTTGAACCCGCGACCTTTCGTCTTGTAGGATAGTGCCTCAACAAACTACGCTACCACGTGCCCCACTTATCTTGTGTTACTGTACTTATTACACTGTCAGTCAATTTGTAGAACTGTGTTACAGAGATATGAGTTGAGCATTCAATATGGAAAACCTTGTTCCGAGCAATTTTTGTAAATTTAGTAAATAACAAAGAAAGTTGTGTTTTTTGTGTAAATTTTACTAAATAGTTAACTGACTTTCTGGCCAAATCCGGTCATCATAAAACAAATTAGAAATGCATTACGAAGAAACGTTTGTACTTAAGTCATTTCATATCAAAAGTCTAATGGGAGAAGTATAGATATGACGTAGTAGACTTGGAATACCTGTGAGTTCGGAGATGGGATTTACGAAAACGGCAATAAACTTTCGGGTTCCATTGAAGACGGGGAAGTTTTGGACCAGCTGAGAAGTTATCGATATCTTCAGAAGGACTCTACTCCAGGAGTTTATTAATTTCTTTCTGTATTCTATTAACGAAATTAATATCGATAATAACGTTGGGAACATTAATTCGGTATTTTTTTATGCTAGTGAGGTGGGACAAATTCCCTTGTACTGCGGCCACTTCTGGCCTATTGTACCAGCCCCAGATGATAGGTGAGGGTGATTGTGGAGCAACTCGTGGAATGAAGATGGGCAGGAGAAACCGAAGTCCTCGGAGAAAACCTGCCCCAGCGCCACTTTGTCACCACAAATCCCACTTAACACGACCCGGCCTCGAACCCGGGCCGCCGCGGTGCGAAGCCAGCGACTAACCGCTTGAGTTATGGCGCGGCCCTTCATTATTTCGGAAAGTACGTGTTATTTTGCTTGACCTTCAACACGAATTAGGTCCGGACTGTGTATGTGTGTAACAGATCTAACCACTGCCTGCTAAAAAAAGTATCAATTATCTGCACCAAGCAAACAAGTTAGGTGTATAATAAGTGAGAAATAAGCTAAGGTTACGTAGACTAATTAATGGAAATTGATGCCATATTCCCTCTCTGCCTCCCCCAGCTCCCTAACTCCTATATTTCTACTGGTTCTGCGTAGGCGGAGTTAGAATAAGTACTGTAATTTAAAAAATGATTCATTAGCTTGTGTCTGTGATCCTTCCAATGGAAAAGTTAGTTCGGGCTTGGCGTTAATTCTATAACTGGATTATAAAAACTATGAATCTACTGTCATATGTTACAAAAAACTGCTTTATTACATGAAATACTATGAGTACAAAATTTTTTAAATATAGTTGTAGTATTTAGAAGTGACGGTCAAGGAAAAGCTGCGCAGTGGATGGGTAGGTCCATTCGTGAAAGTTGAGGGGTGTTGTGATTAGTCATTCGTCTGTCGTCAGTGCGAGTAGACGTCTCAAGTTCAGTTAAAAGCATTCTTCCTTGTACACTCAAGTTAAAAAGTTTTGACTCTAGGAGTCTTATTTGAGTGTATTATTCTCTATTTACTGTATTAATATTTTATTTTATTGTTTATGTTTATTCGTTGATTTTCGTCTTTGTTTATTTATATTTGTACTTGTTTTCTATTTCCTTTAACATGCCACCTACACGAAGTAAATTGAGTGGGAAAATATTGCATTCACAATCAAGAGAAATTTTTAGTAATGTATATAAATATATAAGTATTCATCTGGTTGTGACGAGGAAGGACAGGCATGCGGAGATGATATCTATGCGGACATTGCCGGTGTTGCACCTTTAGAATAGACCTGTGTAATATGTAAATAAACTCTTCATGTATATAACAGTGAAAAGTGTATAATAGTGTATAGTGCATAATAGTTTGCCATTCGATAATTAAAACTTAACATCGGATGTGTGAACATCATCGAGACTAAACCGCCAACACTATGCAACACAATGAGGTAAGAAATTATTTCCTTTTGAGAATGCCTGTACTGCATTCCCCTCCACACTTGTCAGCATGCTAGAGCTCTCCCCGCCACTACCAAAACTTTTCCTACTCCGCATCGGAGGACGGTCACTTCTAAATATAACAACCGAACATGGTCTTCAATCCAGTTGTGGTAGGATATGTAATCGACTAATCTAAATGTAAATAACACAGCAATGATTCGGTGAATTGGCCAAGTGGCATTAAGAAATAGTATTGTAGATTTAAGTACATTATTTAAAGTATAAGAAGGACATTGCCGGTTACGCTAGCCGAGCGGTCTAAGGCATGTACTGTCTTCGCTCGCTTGGAAACCGGGATCGTGGTTTCGAATCCCACTCAGGGTATGGATGTTTAGTTTGTGTGTGCGCGTTTTTTTGTGTTTGTGTACAGGTGGAGGCCTTGCGACGAGCTGATCACCCGCCCAAGGAGTCCTACCGAATGTGTAAGATCTAGAAAAACCGAAATGAACGGAGAAGTTCATGGAGGTAGGCCTAGGCCCACTGGGGCTGTAGTGCCAAGGGGAAAAAAAAGGACATTTGTAGGGAGGAAGTACAAGAACAACAAAGAAAGAAGTAGTATGAAAGGAAGGCAAATGAGACGTAAGCTATATATTGCCACGTGTACGTGTATGTGTGTGAGTATAGACTGGATTTTGGATCGGAGATTCGATTTATTGACCACTTATAAAACTACTCATAAATATTAGTAATTACAGCGCCTCCGCTACTCTTCATAAATCACAACAGCAGCCGCTAAGCCTTTTCCAGCCTGTTGTGTCTTCACAAGCCGTTCCCTGATAACGGTTTATAACAGTACAGATCCTTCAACTTCACGCGCTCTGGTTCTACCCTCACAGCCTTCCGTACAGGACTCAAATGAGCTGAACTGACAACTGAACCCTAATTTTTCTCGTTTTTAGGAAATGCAGCAAGGGCTCTACTACATTGTAATTGTAGGCACATAACATTTCTCATTTCTTTTCTAATGTGTTTGAATTTATAATACATAAGTATATTTCCCAGTATTTTAAAATTAAGTTGAATTGTTCTGTGTGCGGTCCTAATACAATTAGATCAAGTACTACTAATTTGGTCA
The DNA here is from genome assembly GCF_002891405.2 of Cryptotermes secundus. NCBI lineage: Eukaryota > Metazoa > Arthropoda > Insecta > Blattodea > Kalotermitidae > Cryptotermes > Cryptotermes secundus. Next base: position 942,852 of record NW_019740655.1, on the reverse strand, counting down.
CTTTCTCGAAATCGTTGTTCCGATTATGTCTTCTCAAGGACAATTTGATCCCATTTGTTTTGCTCTTAGCTGTCCCTTTGAGTTGGTTTTACGTTCCCTGCATTTAGATAAGCGTAATACTTACGGCGCGTCTACCGGCCATGCTTACTGAATTTTTAGTCGTATAATGAAAAGACCGTTTTTCTGTGGTTTTTGCCGCTCTTCATTACGCCGTCCGGTGTTTTTGAAGGTTTTGTTTTAGGGAATTTGTTCTTCAATATCTACAATAACGAGTTACGTAACAAAATTAAGTATTAATGTTTTATTTCTGTTGATGACGAAATTGTTTCTTTGTATTATCACAATTGATGACAACTTTTGCAGTCATATACTAACTTTGTGCCAAATTGTTGTACCGACGTCAGTCATTTGAAATTTAATGTTGCTGAAAGAGAAATAATTTAATTCCACCAGAAAAATTGATAATACTCTCACGTAGTACGTGTTACTATAGACGGGGTGTGGATTGGTGAACAGATTTATCGAGCACTTAACAGGTCGTAACTACAAATAACTATAACACTATCTCTACAAGTATTTCCACGCATTATATTTTACCAGAGCACACAATCTAGGGTTCTGAGTCTGTTACTAAACGTTTCCTGATAATGGCCCCAACAATAGCTATTTATCTGCCTCCGGCTCAAGTCCTTTCTTCACCTACTCTCTTTCAGAACTGAACTGGGTGTAACCTTGTCCCATGCCCATTACATATTGGCACGGACCACATAGAAAGCACAGCTCTTCTTTTATTTCGTTCGTGTCTGTTGCTGCGGGAATGTGTTTGTTGAGTCATTACCCAGAAATGGCCATAGTACATGCATATCAGCCTATCTCACGGCCGTTGCATGGGAACAGTTCTACACGCTACATTGCTCCATCCCTAAGTCTATTCGTCCTGAATAACCTACAGGCATACCGCCTTTTCTTCTCTCCTGAGGGCTGTTCTTGCAACATCTGTGATTAGTCGCACCTTCCTCCCCGTGGCTCGGTTTGCACGATATTTCTTTTCCAATTGCTCCCGTTGCTCCCTTCTTAATGCATCTCGTCCCGAGCGGCTTCCTGATGAGTTGCGAGCCGATTCAGATGTATCATCATCCTATTATTTTCCAATTCATGACACGCAATAGGACGCAAATAATAAAGATCGAGTAAACTACATGGAGAGACACGTGCTCCTTCATCTCCGGCTCTTAATCCGTGTGCAGTCTCTTTTTTCGTTTCAGAAGGGGCCGACCGCTCATTCCTTTTTGCGAATGCTGAGAGAAAACCCGACTGTTCGCTTCACAGTCTCCAGCATGACAGCCTCCGTGAAGATCTTGCCTGATATCCTCTCACTTCCAAGACGTAGCTACTCCTTTAAGTCACGGTTCCTTATTTCATTGCTGCATTCCGGCTGCTCCCGTCGTCACTCTAATTTCGTTCGTGGTCTCTCCATGTTTTCAGTGAATTGTATGTGCCGTAGCTAATTTCACTTCAAGATAACACTGCAGGAATCATCATCTAGTAAAAAATATATTTGTGTTTGAAGTATTAGTTCCAAGTCAATTACAAGAGGCAATAACATAAGAGATTTCAAGAAGTTCTGAGAAGAACTAATGGCCTACTTTCCTTGATACGACACAGATTGAAAACAAAACGATGCATCCAACAGTTCTTCTGTTGTTGCATGTGTTTTCATTGCCGCGGTAACATTTTTACCGAGTAGTTGCCTAGCAACGATATGAGGATACACATGCGAGTACGGGTATATACGCAAAGACTGATAGAGTTATCTGTGAAGTACTCCGTCCAGATGGCCTTAGCTGTCATGTTATAAATACCAAGTTTCGTAAAGACTGGTTCAAGCAATCAAAATTTGACGGGGGTGGGGATGCACAGACATATGACAGCACGAAGGTCGCGTAAGCCTACTTAAAATTTTACAAATGAACAACATTAGGTTAATAAAAGACAATTTGAATGTTTAAACTTTTTAATGCTAGTGGGGTGGGACTAAGTCCCTTGTACTGCGGCCACTTCTGGCCTATTGTACCAGCCCCAGATGATAGGTGAGGGTGATTGTGGAGCAGTTGGTGGAATGAAGATTGGCAGGGGAAACCGAAGTACTCGGAGAAACCCTGCCCCAGTGCCAACTGCAAATCACACTTGACCAGCCCCGGGATCGAACCCGGGCCGCCGCGTGGGAAGCCAGCGACTAACCGCTTGAGCTATGGAGCGGCCATATTGAAATTTTACAGAATGTTTTAATTCTGCTTTTACTTTCCCTGATACTGTGCAGTGTAGAAATACACGACAATATTCCTGTACTGTCAGCTTTATGTATGTGCACTCGGGAATTGCGCTAGGCAAACAGTACCGGTTGGATACAGGAGAGGATAAACTTGCAGGAAACAGGCGACAAATACGGTTCGGATTTAGCGGAGAATGAAAGGGGAGGTAGGGGTGGGTGGGTTTGTTAGCAATCTCGACCAATTTGCATGCTATTGTATGACCCTGGCAAGTATTTCGGCGTCTCAAACGAGGCACGCAAAATAGTTACACGCTGTTTTAACCACTCCCCCTCCCCCCACCTCCTCTAGTCCTTTATATTAAGAAGTTCTGGTATCACTGCTTTTCATTTTGCCCCCGCAGCCGTGAATCGTAAAATTAAACCTCTCATTTGAACTTCTAGACATTTTATTGACAGTGAGAAATAATTTAAAGCGGTGTTTCTAATAAACCGCAAATTCGTGGTAAGACACGTAAGATAGGGGAAATTAAGTTGGCGGTCTGTAAATTGCAGACAGAAGAATTTGAGCAACAAGGAGTCTTAATGCGTGATTACTATGTATGTGCCACTTGCTGTGACATACTGAAATTCTGTATTGTCATTTGTAGGGGTGACTATAGAAGTAGATGGATTAGTGAATGGAATTATTGACCACTTTCAGACACACGACTAGTACGCACAAGCAATTACAGCGCCACTACTAATCTCAGAACTTTACAGTTCACTAAAGTACGCAATCTAGTGTTCTCAATCTCTGACGTTTCCTGGTAACGGCTCCAACAATAGCTACTTCTCTACCTCCGGCTTAAGTTCTCTATTCACAGACTCCCGTACAGAACTCCCTCTCAACTGAGCTTGTCCTTTTCTTATAACATCTCGGCGGCACGGACCATTCTCCGGCGGCATTGTCGTAGTCTAACTGTTGCATTAGTAAGAATCTGTTGCCTTGCAACGGGAACGTGTTTACCGAGCTGTTGCCCAGAAAAGGCCCTAGTATATTCTCCCATCTCGGGGCGTTGCATAGCAACGGCTCTACGTGCTATGATATTCTGTTAACAGAGTGCAAATTATGTGTTTCCTGTGGTTCTCGCGATAAACAGCTGTTGTTTATCTCAACAACATTAAGCGGCCGATCTGTTTGGCGGAAACGTATTGTGTTCTGTGTGGCATCTTCTTATGCAAATTCAAGGACCGAGTCATGACCCGTTCCCTGGCTAAAGGAATTGTTGTACCGCCCCTTCTTGGACGCCCAATGTTCCGACTTTCAGTAGGGCGATAAAAGTAGGACTGCATCTGAAAACTTTCAGGATGCATTGTTTCAGCATATTTTATCATCTCCTTTGATATTTCTGTACCTCTTCCACCATTCGTTCTAGGCAACGGCCTTTAAATAGTAACAAAGAAACTAGCTGTGTTTTCTAAGAGGTTCTTGCCGATCACTGCGCAAGCAACAATGGAATAGTTCATGCCATTGCTAAGCAACTATTGCACGCCAAGAATTGAATACAACAATAATATTGTCACGTGTTGGGTGTATAACGCGACAAATAAGTTCACGCCGTTCTCTGATATAGCGAGTTTATTCCGTTCGCTCGCCTCACACACACTTTACAAACATTTGCCCTTGCAGTGTTACAATCACTGCTTACAATATTCCGGCCGACACTGGACTCTCTCCTCTGGCGGTTATTCTAGGACTCTTCTTTGGCGGTAGTTCTACGGCTGGCTTCTTAGATGGCTCGATGAGGACTTTCTTCTCCGAAGGCTTGATAACGACTGACTGTCGAATGCATTCAACCCCGCTATATAATCTTGGTCGCTGCTATGCAACGAACCCTCTGTTATAGCGGTGGAAACGTTGCTTTGTCGGTTCCGCGTTTCCTACGCAATGACCCATTGTTATTGCGTTGTCTCTGTGGGAACGCTTCGCGTATTCGTCGTAACCGTGGAGATTCGATGTTCTCTACACAACGACTCACTGTTGGGATTACAGTGCCGCTATTGTTACTTCCTATGCAACGGTCTGTTCTAGCGTTTCCATAGAAGTTACTCTTCTGGATTGCCGACACTTTACAATATGAAGCATTGTTTATCACGTGGGCTGCGCCAAGATGTTATAAGCAGGACAGATGTAGAGCATCTGCGACAACAGGAACTTCAGAAAACATGTCTGCAAGTAGAGGCTTCCCGTTCTAATAACAACGACACGTTAAAAGTCGCCACTGTACTGCAACAGATCATCACAGAGCTGAGTGAATCTGTGTCAGAAAAAGACAAAATAATGGTCATTACAAAAATGGTACCTAACTTAATGAAACAAAATGGCTCCTCGAAGTCATAGCATTTAACGCAAATGATATTTGAAGGATAGCGCTATGAGCGCAGTAAACAGCTGCAAGGGGTGGCTCTGCCCTCAGAGAACTGATGGTCGGTAAACCGCCAGTCTTGAAGTAACTCTGACTCTGAGACAGTTAGTCGAGAGATCCTGTAGCTGAGGTCCGGGACAATTCGAGATTCTAGTGGAAAGGGAACATCCGAACATTCGCCGTTGGAAGCCGCTGCCGAGCAAAGGCTATTGAAGACACAGCAGACTGAGAAGACTTAATTTTGCGCTCTAGTGAGCTGTAAAGTGCGTGAGTTAGTGAAACGGTTATAAACACTTATAATCACGGTCTATGAGAGTTTAATAAATCCGATTACGAATCGAACCCCCGTCTATAGTCACACTTTATACACATGACAATATGTGTGCCTCTGGGTAAGAAGTTCAGAGGCGTTCCTGCGGTAGCCATGTTCTCTGTGACAGATCGCCTCTTGAAATATCCAAGAAGGATCATGATAAATTAAAAATCAGTTGTTTTTTTCCAAAATTGTGACTCTGTTCTTCTCATTCATGTGCAATTGTAATTTTCGTGAACCGTTTCGCTTATAAATTGGAACTTCTTTAATTTGATGTTAATAGACTTTGCTGTAAATCTAATAAATTTACATCGAAGGGAAGGTTGTTATTTGATAAAAATTGAAGTTACCAAATAAGATTCACTGGCTTCCATATTAATAAATTTAAAATGTTTTTGCTTATTTTATTACCTCAGGACTGATATACGTGTATATATAAGCTTACTTCCTTATTTTGAAAAAATGAAGGGAAGTTTATGAGATCACCTTGCTGCCTGCCTCTCTATCCATCTTTTTTTGTTAGGAGACTTACGAAACCCCTTTGTTTTCTGTATGCCCACCCCCTTACTATTTAATTTTTTTAGGTGGTCTATGTAGTATGGAAAGGAAGTTGGAAATTAGTTCTTCCCAGAACTGATTATTATAATAATATTGTGATGAATAATTTTATTACATAATTTCATTTATTTGAACATGGCAGACGTATCCATAAATTACGATTGCGCATAATATCATCTCAATTAAAATAAATTTTATATAATATTTACTATAAAATATTTTTTTAAGATCAAGAAACTTAACTTCATGTCTCATAAACTTATTTCGAAAATGTTTATTTTTCAAAAGCGAAATGTAATCCTGAAAAACTGACTCATCGCAGATGCAAATGATCGCCATTTCATGTAATTGCTACGACTGGAAAATACATTTATGTCACAGAGGATCTTCTCGAACGAAGAATGGCGTATAAAAAGGAAACAGCGTTCTGTGTTGCTGTAACAGCACATCGTACACTATAATTACATGATTATAGATTTGTTGCACATTCAGATGTGCTTTGGTACGACCAGCAATGTTACATACGCCGTGGAGAGTGTTATCACAAACATGTTAATGTCATGCACTGAACTCCATCAGAATCATGCACAGAATTACGCCAATCCACCTGCTCCTACTCCCAACTGGAAACTGATATATACTCATACTGATTTCGATTCTGTGTGCGTCTTGCATACCCTGAGGTCTGGAATTATTTTGTACATATTGTTAAGTTGCATATGCATTATCAGAATAACATAATCCCAGAAGAACTGAATATGTTGCTGTTTGATATTGGCTGCCGTATACAGGAAACAGTGTTAGACTTAAGCAACAGTATCCCACGTGTTTATGTCAGTAATTAATTTTACACAAATACACCACTCTTAGCCGGTCACAGTAGCCGCGCCGTCTAAGGCAGGAACTGTTTTCGCGCGCTCGGACGCTGGGATCGTGGGTTCGAATTCCAATTAAGGCATGGATGCTTGGTGTGTGTATGCGTTTATTCTGTATTTGTGTTGTCCTGTGTGTAGGTAGAGGCCTTGCGACGGGCTGATCACTCGTCCAAGGAGTCCTACCGTCTGTGAAGTAAATGGTTAAGGAATTGAAGAAGAGGTCAAGGCCCTAAATGGGCTGGAAGAACCATTGAAAAAAAAGATAAAATACACCACACTTAGCCTCATTCATTAGTCCTTTTACAATTAAACCATAAGTAATCTCTCCTTGCAGGATATTTTGTTCTTTCCTCCTTTCTCTTCTAGTGAATGCTGGGATGGTATGTCACCACTTATACTTCTTTCCAAATAATTTTCAATTTATAATCCACAAATCACCACATCTTTAGAAGTCACATGATGTAAGACATCGAAAAGTTGTCCAACTAACCATTAAAGATATAGTTCTTCCTGTGCTTGACTAATTAAGTATTACGCTACGAGGGCGTATTGGGGAGTGGATGTATAGATCCAAATTTTCTTTACCTCGGCACTAACTGGAGGTGAATGGTCAGTTTCACGCTCCTGGCGCTTTACCCCGGGAAAAGAAACTCCCGGTACCAATTGGATAGGAGGCTGAGTGAGCCCCAGAACCAGTCTGGACGCTGTGGAGAAGATAATATTTTTGCTCCCATCAGGGCTCGAAATCCGAACCATTGGTCATCCATTCCGTAGCCAGTCGCTATACCGACTGAGCTATCCCGGCTCCTCAACTATCCACTGAACTCCCTAATATCTATTTTCGATAAGAACAGTGAGTTATCTCTTCATAAAAATGTCCAGGCCGAATCTAGTGACCAGGTTCTTTCACCGTAAACACCGAGGGGTGTTTCTTCTGAGGCAAGAAAACCGGAACTTGAAGCTGAACTTTCACTCTGCCTAGTACCAAGATTAAGGATGAATGTAAAACCCATGTCATCTTGCTAAATTAGAGAAACATCTTTGCCTTTTAAAATCAAATTACGTGCTTGATAGAGCGTCTTTAAATAATCCTACTAAGGAATGAATCATTCCCTGTTGCACATAATGCATTTTCCTTTGCGGTAATTTGAAGTGTAGATTTGCTCTGCAGAAATGTACTTTGCATTTCAACAAGGCAGCAAGGAAGCGACTTTGTCAGTCAGCCAGGAGTAATGAAGACGCATCGCACAAAATAAGTGGCTGGTCTGACAGGCGAGCCCGTCTATTTGTATTCGCAGCACGAATTATAGTGCTGATATGCTCTTTCCTTCAGTTCTACCTGATAAAATCCCAGACAGATATTCTACCTGATATTCCTCTTTTCAGTATTCAGGCTACAACACGAATTAAAAATTGCCAAAAATTCCCTTTAAATAGAGGAAATTCTCATGGATTTGTGGACTACAGTAACAAATTAAAATTGTATAGAATTGTAAATGATACATTTACTATCAAATCAAACTGGGGAAATACATGCTTATGACCTTGTCAGAAGTCTCCTTTTTCAAAATCTTTTGATTAGAAATTAGAAGAACCTTTTGTCTTCTGTCTAAAAACATAAAAAATTAGAACAAACAAAACCATAATTTTGCCCGTGGTTTTGTATGGGTGTGAAACTTGGTCTCTGACATTAAGGGAGGAACATAGATTGAGGATTTTTGAGAACAGGGTGCTGAGGAGAATATTTGGACTGAAGAGAGATGAAGTAACAGAAGTTTGGAGAAAACTGCATAATTAGGAGCTTCATAACTTGTGCTCGTCTCCATGTATAATTAGAATGATTAAGTGAAGGAGGATGAAATGGGAAGGACATGTAGCACGAATGGGGGTAGAGGAATGAATATAGGATATTGATGGGAAAACCATAAGGAAACACACCACCGGAAAGACCAAGGCGTTGGTGGGTGGACATTATTAGAATGGATCTTAGAGAGAGAGAGGATGGGATGATATGGATTGGATTGATCTGTCTCAGGTTAGGGACCAGTGGAGGGCTCTTGTGAACACGGTAATGAACCTTCGGGTTCCATAAAATAATTGGAAATTCTTGAGTAGCTGCACAGTCGGCGGCTTCTCAAGAAGAACTCAGGTTCAAGAGTGAGTTAGATTAGAAAATGAACATTTAAGCCGGGATAGCTCGGTCGGTAAAACTACTGGCTACAGGCTTGACGGCCAAGGTTCAATTCCCGGCAACGGCAGATATATTCTCGTCTCCACAGTGTTCAAACCTGCTCTAAAGTCCACCCGGTCTTCAGTTCATTAGGTACCTTGGACTCCCTGGTAATAAAGCGACCGGACTGTGAAGCTGACCACTCACGTCAGTCCAGTACCGAGGTCAAGAATGAAGGACAGCTGTACTTATACCTGTAACACGTTAATCCTTTGAAGAGCTTAATACCTCTGACGTAAAAACCAGATTTTTGTGAGATATATTCGTACAATTTTCGCGTGAGGGTGTGGCTTTGATTAAGATAGGGCCCAGTGGTCGGTTCTTCTGAACACTGCAACCAGCTTTTGATCCAATAAATGGCCTCCCAATCTTGTGAGCAACAATCAGTTTCACAAGAAAATCTCTCAGGATTTAGTGTTCTGTGTGTGTCATTTTACGATGTGTCAGTATTTTGATTATATAGAGTCTAATGCTAAAAACAATCGTAAATTAGGAACGGTCAAGGATATGGAAGGAAGCTGTCCTGAGTTGATCTAGGCCCCATCCCGGCATTAACCTCGAGAGACTGAGAAAGACCATGACATGCATCAGTCAGGATATTTGTTACTCCGTCTTGGATAAAACCGAGAGTCTCCAGAACATTCCGGCCACACCAACACACTCGAGTTTCGAGCCAGTTAGTTTAAAATCCTAAAGCGACTAATCTGAAAGAAATTGGAACTAATTTGATAGGAGGACAGGAGCAATTGTCAGAACTCGTGTCCCGTCCGAAGTGATATGAGAATTCCCAACATCCTGTCCTGTTGCTTCTTTCTTTGCCGGTGTCTCATGCCGGGACAGTTGACCCAGCTAACGCCGACAATGACGAGGATGCCAACGAAGACAACAGCAACAGCAACAGCAACAGCAATAATTCGGTTAAAATCTTTGTCATTTATGTGCGAAGTCAACAGCTACAAGGCCAATTACAGACATAGCACAGTGTAGACACAGGTAATTGCATTAAGGGCAAACACAATATTTAGAAATTTCACAGCGTGAAAAATTCTATCCTCTGGAATATATTGCCATGTAGTCGGTCAAAAGTAGATCAAAATTTCGTGGGAAACTTTCGCCTCCTTCTTTTAGTAAGCATGCAGTCCACTTCATTCTGGTTTCTTGTCTGGTTTATTCTTCGACCCTGGAGATGGAGACGAACTATTTCTCCGAAACTTCGGTTGACTTTCAGCAAATTACACGGCGTTATATCCCAAAAGATGGACGTGTTCATAATCACCACTGTGAGAACCTCAAATTTCACGTGTGATCGGGTCTGGTGTTATGTCAGAACGTTTTCCTAGCTGCTTGTAAGAAGATTTTCTGCGATGATTTGGGAATCAACACGGTGATATACTTTAAGTCAGTAGCCAATATTTCTTTGCCTCGATGGACTGATTAAAACAACGCGAGACATGTCTCTCAGTTCAAAATTCGAACCCGGAACCTCACGAAAATGAAAGTGGCGTTCTGATCACTCTCCTTGGTTTTAGCGTTCTGTGTTTCACAGTGCACTTAACAGCATTGACTCGAACATGGACGCAAGCACAGCGTGTGGACGCTGGGTTATAATTTTAGGATTTCAATTTGAAGTGGGATTCTGTGGTCTGATGGTCAGAGTTCCTGGCTACAGATCCAGAGGTTCCGAGTTCGATTTCCGGCGTTATCGAGTTTCTGAGTAGTAGTGGGTCTGGAACAGGATCCACTCAGCCTCGTGAGGATAATTGAGGAGGTATGTCAAAGAAATAGCGGCTCCGGTTTAGACAACCGAGATTAACGACCTTGGGGATCCGTCTCGCTGACCACGCGACCCCCTCTATCTGCAAAAGTTGACACTAACTTCGCTGACAAGCGGCGGTCCCTCGGTCAGTATAGTTCGCTTGCGCGTTACAGGCCACGGAGTTTGTTTGTTTGTTTGTTTTCTAAACAGCAGGCCGCTCTCCACATTTTCGGCATCTATTTTCTCAGACATTCTACTTATATGCAGACGCCCAGCCTCGCTCCACTACGCCGACACACTGAACGCACTCTCAGCAAATTAACCGCCGGGCCCCTCCATCGCAACACAGTGCCAGGCTTCACTTCCTGACGAACTTGTTAACATGGATAGCGGAACTAAACACACGAAGGGTGGACGTATGACAGCCTATGGGGAAACCAATATTGCTTGACCCAACATGGGATAATGTATTTAGATACTGTAGCCTTGCAGGCTTAAGATGATCCAGGTAACAAGTTATGACCAACCAAGACTCTTCTCTCTTGGAAAGGGCGAAATTTATATTCCAAAGTTTTGAACCCGTAATTTAAATTTATCTTTGTTCCCGGTAAAGGAATAGTGGTGCCGCGCTGTCTAAGGCATGAACCGTCTTCGCCTGCTCAAACGCTGGGATCGTGGGTTCGAAACCCAGTCGAGGCAAGGATATCTGTGCGTTTATTCTGTATACTGTCCTGTGTTTAGGTAGCGGCCTTGTGACGGGCTGATCCCCTGTCCAAGGAGTCCTACCGACTGAGTGAAGAGCAGGAAGATAGGTAGGTTGTAATAATGAAGATGACGGATACCCTACAGCCTAGATTAGGAAACTAACAATATGGCAGACATATCTATCTTTTCACAGTGATGAAGATCATACTGCGGACTTCTGAAGTACGGCGCCATACAGTTTATAGACGGATGCTAAGATCTGGACGGAAAATACTGCTTCTATCTTTAGGATTTAATCTTAACAGTTCATACAGGAACCCGAGAAAATTATTTTGCTCTAACTGAAAGTGATTAGAACTGTCTGCATATAGGAAGAAGTGGTACTATGTATCTATTAATGTACATATTTAAAAATTAGATATTTAGATTGCGTGGTTGGACTACTCTCGAAGTAGAATCCATTGTAGCACAGTGCAGACAACTTTAATATTTATTCTGGATTTGTTTAATGTGAAATAAATATTATTTAATACAGAAATATTGGCAGTAGTACGACAGAGATGAAGAGTACTTACCTGGAAGCTGAGTGAGGAATTACAGAAATGGGTAGTCGGGGCGTAACCTTGCGTATTTTGAAGAAAGCAGTCTTCTGGGATGTGGCACCGTGTAGATATTGTGTTAACCGACGTTTCAGATAAACGTACCGTCTCCATCTTCAGGGTAGAAGATAAAAGAAGAAAATCAACAAGCAAAGATCCAGCTCCGAAACGTCGGTTAATAAAATATCTGCAAGGCGCCACATCCCAGAAGACTGCTTTCTTCATAGTCACCGCCATGAGAACCTCCAATCTTGTGTGTTTTGTTCATTTCTGATCTTTCATTCTTTAAGTGCGCTGATTACTGGTAGGGGCCAGTTTACGTAGCGTTTTTATAAAAATGTAAAGAAAAAAAAAGGGGAAAATCTTCACTTTCACCGACGTAATATTTCAGTTCTTTCCCTGATTTTATTTTTGTTCTCCTTCCTATATTCTCATTCACTTCTTTTGAGCTCTTTCTCGGTCGAAAATTGCTTCTCTCTTTTCCATTTGCCCCCACCCCCCACCATCTACATCAAAAGCTTTGTTGCTCAAGGAATGTTGCATTTGTCGATAAGTACGTATATACACGCACTTTTTATGTTCTTAGAGGGCGAAGTGGGATGGTGGGGGGGGGTAGGTGGGTATTTCTTTCTTGTGTCTTTTTCCTCTTACTTTGCCCGTCTCCTTCCGCTTGCTTCTAGGTAAGTTGTATATTTCCTACTTTATAAATCATAAGGGAAGACGCCATTTTTCTCCTAGCTATTTTCCATTATGTATATGTCAGGAAACGCCGCTATACTCGAGAAAAGCGATATGACTAACGCACGTTTATGCTTAGGTATCTGTTGTGTAAAAAGGAGTCGCCTAGCATATAACACTTGTTTCGCCCGGACCTTTCTTAACATAAAACGTACTTAAATAATACTATTTTATATTTCTCATGCCACACATCTGTAATATAATGTTACTTCATTCTTTCCAGCCTTTGATACACTTCATAAAAAACCTGGACAATGAAAGAATTTCCTACATTACAGCCAAAAAAAAACAAACTCCGTGCCTTTAGTCCGCAAGCGACCGAGAGACCGCCGCTTGTCGGCGAAGTTAGTACCAACTTTATCGGATAGAGGGTGTCGCGTGGTCAGGGCAACGAACTCCCACGGTGGTAATCTCGGTTTTCTAGACCAAATCACCTATTTCCTTGAAATCATCATCATCATCATCATCACTGGCACACAGCCCTTTGTGAGCCCTGGTCTTCCTCAGGATTGCTCGCCATTCTTCTCTATTCGATGCTACATTCCTCCAGTTCTTTACACCCAAAATTCTTATGTCCTGCCATACACATTCTTCCCATCATAAACTTGGTCTTCCCACTCTCTTATTTCCTTCTGATTTCCTCGAAATAGCTTCTCAATTATCCTCACAAGGCCGAGTGGACAAATTCCAGACCCACTACTTCTCAGAAAATCTGGTAGCGCCGGGAATCAAACCAGGGATCTCTGGATCTGTAGCCAGGGACTCTGACCACTAGACCATAAAGGCGGTCTCTTCCTACATGACACATCACTTAAAGTTGCTGTACTATTCGCATCTTATTCAAATTCAAGTCCTAAAACGGGGGTATGTAGCATCATACAGCGTTCTGAAATTATTCGTTCACGTGGTTCCACTTTGTGATAGTCTATTAAATCATCATCATTGTCAAAACAGCCCTTTTTGAGCCACAGCCTTCCTTAGAAGGTTCTGCCAGATTTGCCTTGAATTAGATCATCTGGGTTTCTCTTCTTGCGATTTCGCAAGAATATTTCTTTTTTTTTTTTTGCAGAGCAGGGACGTCAGCCTTGCGTCCAACCCCAAACCTGGGTCGAGTAGGGTGGGCTAAATTGATGCTGGGCCTCGCCAGTACAGCCGTTCTTCGTTCCGAGTTCCGCGGGACTTATTACAATAATTTAGTGTCTCACGACTCTTGGAGTCGTGGGCTCCTTCCCCTCTCAAGCTGGAGGATGAAGGATCTGTATTCATGTCCTCCAGTGGCAGGGTTACCTAATTATACCCCTGTATATCGAGTTCCCTTTCAAACGGCTCACAGATGGCGGTAAGGTTGTCAGCCTTACGCGTCGGCCTACCTTTACCCCCCACCAAGAAAAATTCCTGGTCCTCATTTCTGTTAGAGGCTCAGTCGACCCCAGGGCCATAATGCGGTTGGAAAGATTGGGTCAGTTGAAAATCCACCTCATCGGGACTCGGAACCTGCGACATGCTGGCTTGTAGCATAGTGCCTCAACCAACTACGCTACTACCTGCACCCTTATGCAAGAATGTACTTTATGTAATTTCCTAGTACGCAGATGAGACAGAGTGGAAAGAAGGGAATTGTATTGTTTCATAAATCAGATCTTACATGAAAATGGAGATTAAGCTGTAATCTGTACAGATGTAAGTGGAAAGTCCTTTCTCTCTGCTTGTAGCTTATGAGTACGAATAGTCTTACATGTTTACTTTAAGCTGCTCTCAGTTAAGAATGTAATAAGTATGTCTATATTATTCTATCAGACAGTTAAAAATACTAATTAAATCAGATAGTACCTATAATCAAATATTCATAACACGTACGAAAACTGGAGATGATTTTATGAGAGAAATTTATGGAAGTTCATCGGAAAGGAATTTGAAAGTTTGCCTCCAACTGATGAAATTTTGAATGCGTTCTAAATGACTGACGGGTTTCAGTGGCCTAAAATTTTCAAACCGGAAAGAAAACATATAAAACTGCTGACTGAATATGAAAGTGTAACTGATAACATTTTACTACTTATAGAATCAATATTGCAGAACGCTAAACCACTTCAATATGCGCGCCTTTCCCAACACGTAAAATGGCCAAGCTTTCTGGATTCCATCAACTTCTTCCTGCTAAGTTGCTTCACGTTGCTTTTCGGTGCAGAACACTGTGAGTCTCCTGAAACTGCTTTAACCAACGTCGGATAGCATTATCTGAAGGTGGATTTTTCCATATTGAGTTCTGTATCGACGTTGCATTTTGATAGCTTAGATATGTCCAGCCCGCACCCTCATACTTTATCTCTTGCGTATCTCTTCCTATGTTTAATCCCATTTAGACCCAGATGTTCCGATCCGCATCTTCCTTTGATGTTTTCGGACTGAAAGTTAGCCTGAATTTGTGATCACTCCAATAATACTTTGCATGAATTAGTATTGTGACTCATATGACCATTGCTAGGCAACGGCTTGTTTAAAACATTCTCGCAGCTATGCAGTCAGCAATAGGACATCCGTTACTGGGTAACGAACCAATGAGGACGCGCCATAGCTCAGGCGGTTAGTCGCTGGCTTCCCACCGCGACGGGCCGGGGTTCGATCCCGGGTCTGGTCAAGTAGGATTTGTGGTGGGTAAAGTGGCGCTGTGGCTGGTTTTCTCCGAGTACTTCTGCTTCCCCTGCCAATCTTCATTCCACCAAATTCTCCATCATAATTACCCGGGGCAGGCTACAATAGGCCAATCATTGGCGGCCGTGCCGAGTGGACCCACTTGGATTCCACCCTCCACTAAGCGAATTAAAAAAAAAACGAACCAATGAACACGCATTCTTAAGAAAGTGTTTTCCGTGTAGTCCGTACTATGAAACAATTGGACGTCCATTTCTAGGCAGCGGAGTGGTATATACCTCTACAAATTTTTGAGAGACATTGTTCTCCGCGGTATCGCCCCCCCCCCGAGACTATATAAATAGTACAGAAACGAATCAAATCAGAATTGAGTCAGAAGAATAAGAATTGAAGGAGTACAACGGAGTTAGCCTGCGAAAAGAAGACTGTTATAAATCCGTTGCCAGGATATGACTGGTGAAGAGTGATAAGACTTAGCGTGTCATAGTGGGTAGGTTAGCGATAGCGCTATGTTTGCGGATAAGAGAGAATGTACACAAGGTGTTACTAAATCCAATCATAGAATCCAGAACCCGTTACTATTGGTCACGGAGCAATAAACACGTGACAGTATTCATTTAATAATGGATATTTCTTTACGCCACTGAACGACGAGTAGGACAATCGGTACTCACAGAACCAGCAACTGGAGTGTGAACCCCGACCTGTCGCCACGCTGCCGTGTAACAACAGTAGCGGGGGAACAGAGAAGTTTGTGAACTGTAAACGTGTCTGAGGTGGCAGGTTGTTACTACATGGCAACAGAGTTTGTGCATTAACTTGATGGACGCGTGGTGGTGACGAATAACTCGGACAGGATACTTGGTTATTTTGAAGTTCGCGGAGAGTTTCATGTCGGTAATGTAAGTGCTTAACCCTCTGTTCTCCGGAAATCCAGTTGTCATCTCGAGATGTACGAGCGATAGACTGTGGCGTGTTTTCACTCTATGGCTAAAAGCAGCGACAGAAAATCTGATAGCAAATCTTTGTTTCAAAATGTCAATCCATTTCAATACTATTTAGGATATGAAGTTATTACACCGGTGGTTATGAAGGCTACTG
This sequence comes from Cryptotermes secundus, assembly GCF_002891405.2. Classification (NCBI taxonomy): domain Eukaryota; kingdom Metazoa; phylum Arthropoda; class Insecta; order Blattodea; family Kalotermitidae; genus Cryptotermes; species Cryptotermes secundus. The sequence goes on along the minus strand of NW_019740655.1, from coordinate 926,648 downwards.
TCTTCTTCGATATTAACTCCTTGTAGTCTGTTGAAAGTCAAACGACGTTTCGGAGGAATATTGCCCCCGTCTTCAAGGTCGAAGAATAAACCAAACAAGAAGCCAGCGTGAAAGAAGGTGTCGGGAAGAACAACTTAATTTCACGCTAGTTTATTGATAGTCTTTTTTCTGCCCTGAAAATGGAGGCGATATGTTACTCCGAAACGTCGGTTGACTTTCAACATACTACATAGCATAATATCTCAGAAGATAGTAGTACTCTTAATTATAATATTGTTTGAAATTCTTAGTGCTGTGTGTAAATTTAAGTAAAGAATTTTTATAATAAATAAATACTTCAGAATGGTCATAACATTTCCGTAATAGCAGATTACATTTGCTGTTGCGTTACTGTAACGTGGTAGAACGCTGGGAGTACGGGTAATGCTATACTGGTTGACAGATAACGCATTTGCAAGTTTTCATGTAGTTTAAAGCGGAAAGACTTCAAGCTGTCCACTTTCATTGCATTCTTAAATGAAAAGAAGTATTTGGCATACTAGAGACCAAGAAAGCGTGAAAGGTGATATTAAAAAATGTTTCTATAATATAAAATAAGGGCAATACTAATTAGTAAGACTGTCCTCTGATTGCATGAATTCTGCAGGTGATTCTTAAGTGAAGCATATAATATTAACACGAATCCTACTCTCAGCTGTACACAGTCGGTATAGCGACTGGCTGCAGGCTGGACGGCCGAGGGGTTGAAATTCTGGTCCCAGTAAGGGAAAATTTCTCTTCCCTCCACTTGGTCCACACCGGCTCTGGGGCCCATTCAGCTTCCTAACCAGTGAGTACCTGTGGCGCTTTTCTCGGGGGTAAGGCGGTTGGGACGTGAAGCTAACCATTCACCTACAGCTAGTGCTGAGATTAAGAAAATGTAGATCTATACTTCCACTCCCCCATACGTCTTCATGACGTAGTGCTTTACGCAAAAATTTAGTTCGTAATAGTATTGTGCTTTTGCTGAAGGAACATCCCCTGTCAGCATAGTTGAAGTGTTATGTGCTTTCGGACCAGGGTTTCGGCTGCATGCCTTTTGTGGAACAAATGTATTTTAATGGAGAAATATTCCGCTGCAACTAAACGAATAAATGGAACTCGATATTCTTAATTTAATACAGTGCGTTGTATCTTATTTGTGTTACCACAATCATAACCGCCTATATTTGCGTAATTTCTACATTTCTGGGAACAGTAAATTACAGCACGGCAATTACCTCGCAGTTGTTATTCCTTAAAAGGAGAAAGTTCGTCTTTCTAAATAATACATTTTTAAATACTTTCTTCCTGCCTCAAAGAGACACGTTCTGCCTCTGTTAGAAAGACCAACTGGATAATGCTGTCTAGGGAAATCATCATTATCATCATCTTCATTGGCAAAACAGCCCTTTTTGAGCCACAACATTCCTCTAAAAATTATTCCTCCTTTGTCTGTATTAGACCATCCGTCTTTCACTTCTTTGGATTTCGTAACAGTAATTTCTTTTTACGGGGTATGTATGACGGCCGTGCGTCAAAACCCCAACCTCGAGAACCAGGTTTCTGTATTTATATCCCCCAGTGACAGGGTGGCCAAGTTATACCCCCAGACACAGGGCTCCCTTTTCTCACTTTCTACGGTTGGCAGGGTGTTTAGGAAAATATGCGAATCCGTAAATGTACTCTGCGGGCAAAATGCAGAGTTTTATAATGACACAGCATCTGATACGTGCCCATGCCTCTGTGTCTTCTTCTATTCTGGTTTCTTCCGCTTGGAGCATAGGGCATCCTTGAAACCCTTCATTTCACTTCAGTTTTTTTAATCCAAGACAGTCTATAGGACTCCTTGGACGGGGGATCAGCTCGCCGCAAGGCCGCTGCCTAACACAAACACAGAACCCACGATCCTAGGGTTCGAGCGGGTGAAAGCATTCTCTTTGCTTTAGAATATAATAAATGAACGTAATGCAAATATTACTAATGCATTCTTTCAGTTACCATTAAAATTATGTTTCGCAGTTGACAGCAGTAGAAGCCAGGGTAACTGCAGTGTGACATGAAACCAACCAGCCAAGGAAAAAGCATAAATAAAGACTACAGACAGAGAGACAGACATACAACACAGACTCGACAAAATTAAAGGTCAAAATGGGCAGTGGAATAAATAAAAATAAGGTAGCACATTTTCAGGAAAACTGTGGATTTCAATAATATTCTCTAAGAAATCTTGTGGCACTAATTTTAATAACTTTGTAGGATTTGAGGTTCTCACAGCGGTGGTTATGGAGAGTACTATCTTCTTGGATATACCGCCATGTAGTCCGCTGAGAGTCAACGGATGTGTCTGTTGAATATGTCGCTTCCATCTTCGGGGTCGTGGAGTAAGCCACAAAAAGAACCAGCTTGAAGCAGGTAGCGTGCCGAGTCTGTTTTTTTGGCTTTTTCTTCGAGCCTGAAGATGGAGGCGACATCTTCCTTCGAAACGCTGGCTATACGGCGTTATATTCCAGAAGATAGAACTTCTTGTAATAACGCAGAATAAAATAAATTGATGGAGTGTTACTAAGACGGCTATATAAATAGTTTGAGGATAAATAAAACTGAATTTATTAAATATAATAGCAACTTCTAAAATAACAATGAATATGAACTGAAATTTGAATAACAGAAAAAGCAATGTAAGTGAAACCCGTCAACCTTTTTTGTGGTTTTTAATGTAAATTTATTAGCCTTTTGAATTAGCATTGAAACGAATTTTTTTACTTCGATGAGAAAAATGCAGTCATCTGAATCTACATGCCTGTCTGCCCGCAAACAAGAACCCTAGGAACACCGGGGTAATTTCCATGAAATGTTACAAGCCTACTTATGCGTTTTACACACGCATTCCAGTCGTAGTTAAAATGGGATAACAGTAACGGACAGCACACGAAGATCCATGGGCGTTTCTGGCCGCAACTCGACCGTAGCTCGCTAAATATTGGTCGGAGTTAACAATTTTTCGAATCACTGTTGCAGGGAGAAATGAGATGAAGCCTGTGTCCAATGTTCGTTTCTGTAAGTATGTCTTCTGTGAAATTAGATAAAAGAGATTTTTAAAATTTAAAGGTTTTTTTTATTACTAGTGGAGTGGGGCTAAGTTCCTTGTACTGCTGCCAGTTCTGGCCAATTGTACGAGCCCCCGATGATAGGTGAGGGTGATTGTGGAGCAATTGGTGGAATGAAGATTGGCAGGGGAAACCGAAGTACTCGGAGAAAACCTGCCCCAGCACCACTTTGTCCACCACAAATCCCAGTTGACCAGACCCGGGATACAACCCGGGCCGCCGCTATGGGAAGCCAGCGACTAACCGCTTGAGCTATGGCGCGGCCAAATGTAGAGGTAAGTCGGAGCCATTGTGTCATAGCGACCCTATGCGTTCGTTTTATAAATTCTTAAAAAATTCTTAACAAATAATTAAAAAGAACGCTAATGGGAGCGCTCTTTCGTAAATTTAACATATTATCGTGCCATTTCAGAGCCGGGATACCGTAGTCGGTATAGCGACTGGCTGGAGGGTTCGGAGTTCGAGTCCCGGAAGGGTGAATAGTTTTCTTTTCTCCGCATCGTCCAGACCGGTTCTAAGGTCCACCTAACCTCCTATTCAATGAGTATGGGAGGCTCTTTCCCCGAGGGTAAAGCAACCGGGGTGTGAAGCTGACTACTCACCTTCGTCTATTCCCGAGGTCAAGAAAATATGGATCTATACATCTACTCCCCCATACGTCTCCATGGCGTAGTTCTTAATTAGTTAATTACAGGGACGATTCTACTTATATGCGCAAATTAAAATATTATATACGCCTAGTCATATAGCTGTTGCTTCTACGGACAGATCTGCTGTTATGAATACCATAGAGATCAGGGCCGTCAGGGCCGTACTTCAGCCTTGTTAACAGCGCGACTGAGCTATTTCAGTTTTATTGCTAATCAGTGGCTTATTCCAATCATGCACTCAGATTATTTACAGGCAGCATTTTATCCACTTATGGGAATTTAATACCTGCTAGGCGACTAATTAATCACTTGTATTTAACTTTGGTGTCGCATAACTACAATATTCCCGTCGATCCGTGTTGGGCGGGATTACGCGTATTAATCCCACGCTATCAAATCCGTCAGTACGAAACTTGTGAGTAAACTTTAAGCTCATATAAACAATGCGTGGTCTTCCGTTATGTTTTGGTCATTATCGGAAGTCCCGTGCTTAAGTTTATCTGGTGACACTGCTGTCAACACTGTCATAATTAATATCCATACTCAACACAAACTGTATTTTGTACTTCCAGTTTCGGACGAGATTTGCGCAGTGGTTTAGTGTACGCTAAGAGGAAACGCCTGCACTTTGGCAGCGTTAAGGCGTGTAGGTGGCCGATCACGGTAGCCGTGCGGTCTAAGGCATGAACTCTCTTAAGTTACGCTGTACCTAAAACATAAACAACCGAAAATATACTAATTTAAATTTTAATGAAGAAGATGAATAATTCCTGAAATAACATAATACATTTATTTTATAAATTATTATGCATTATGCGCACAGTGTTTAGGTAGTGTGCGCGTACATTCCCCCTTTTTGAAAATAGAATACAGAGGAGAATATTTGGACGTAAGAAAGAGAAAGTAAGAGAATTCGGAGTAAAGTATTTTATACACAATATAATTCCGTGAATAATGCAACTATTTGTATCACTCCTTCCCGTCGCAAGATGTTTCGGCCTAAAACGGCCATCATCATGTGTATCAGATATACCAAATGTGTTCCACTGTATAGAACATTGTTTCTAAACTATAGGGCCAGGGCCCGGTAACATGCCCTGGCATCAATTATACAGAAATCGTCTTGCAGAAAAAAAAATTACCGGGCCGCGGTCTGTCAAAAGTTGAGAACCACAGGTATAGAATATACGTATATACGGTATATACAGTTTTGGCATAGCTGAGACACCTGATGATGGCCGTTTGGGGCCGAAACATGTTGTGAAGCGAAGGAGTAATACAAATACAGTAAAACTTGGTTATAGCAACATCGGTTTCTGCGACACCTTGTCTATTGCGTCAAATATTCAATGGTACGAACTAATTCCTCATAAAGCAACTGTTTTTATACCTTGCTTAGTACGACATGCACAAATGCATCAACCTCGTATGTAACGTCATTTTCATTCCTGAATTTCTCTGATATGGACATTGAACGTAATTTAGAAAGTGTGTATTGGGCAAGTAACAGGAAACAGATGAAGATAACTGATTACTGTACTCGTATCTAGGTACAGTAAGGCACAACAATTGATGTAATCTACTGTAATTTGGTGAGTAGGCCTACCTTTAATATACAGTATTAGTGCGGTGTGTATTGTCAGTGAAAAGCGCTGTAATATGTCTTTGATATTACACATTTGGGCAATTCCACGTTAATGTTACGTTAGTCTGTACTTAACTACGTATTTCACTAAAAAATGCAACATTTTAACTCGGTTTTTGGTAGATTTTTACGTGACTAACATAAGGTTACTGTGGAAGTGCCCATTTCGGTTACAACGACATTCGTTATAACGACACTATTTTTAGGTCCCTTTGATGACGTTATAACCAAGTTCTACTGTACTTGCATCATTCACGGAACTGTATTATGTACAAAAGATATATGCAACAGGATTCTTAAACACAATATTGTAAATTACTTCTTTGCTTATATTCTCTATAGCATATTATTACGGTTATCAACTGAAGAAAAATAGAATGAGTGGGTCTTGTAGCACGCATGTGGGAGAGAATTCTATTCAGAAGTCTTATTAAAGTTAAGGAGGTATCACGCGGAAGAGCTAGAGGTGGGTATCAAGATGATATATAAATTGCTCCTGTAGGAATCTGGTGTAAGGTTGTGTGTTGGATTCAGCAGGCTCTGCATATGGTCTACTAGTGTATCCTTGTAAACATGGTTGTGCATAGACTTGAAAGGATTCAGACGATGGTGTATGCTGTACAGAACTGTAAGGTTTCTTATTTTGGACTCCATCCATCGTCTGGTATATATGACAAAAGCCACAACGTTTCGGAGACTGGATCTGTCTCCATCCTCAGGTCTACTAGTGTAATCTTGTGAACATGGTTGTGCATAGACTTGAAAGGATTCAGACGATGGTGTATGCTGTACAGAACTGTAAGGTTTCTTATTTTGGACTCCATCCATCGTCTGGTATATATGACAAAAGCCACAACGTTTCGGAGACTGGATCTGTCTCCATCCTGAGGTCGATGGGGCAAGATAGACCTAATCACTGATTGAGACTACCTCTTTCTAACGGGCCCAACTGAGTAGGTCTATCTTGTCCCACCCACCTGAGGACGGAGACAGATCCAGTCTCCGAAACGTTGTGGTTTTTTGTAATACAGGTATATACCAGACGATGGATACAGTCCAAAATAAGAAATCTTACAGTTCTGTACATGGTTGTGCATGTTCGGATTTCGTAAACGGCAAGAACATTTTTGGCCACTTGAGCTGCTGTTTGCTCTCCTGTTGCATGTAGTTTTACATATCCCTTATCCGTAAACCGAATTCCTTTATCTTGGGCTGGAAGAGGAGTAAGCATTAAACTTATTTTTCCATTACATGCGTGCAATATTAAAACACTACATGAACTCCACGTTGCCAGAGCAAGATCGTGTTTCTAAATTCAGTGCGCTTTGTGCAATGTTGTTTCATATCCCCGCAGGAGGAATTAAAAAAATAATAGTTTTGAAAGTAACGCTGACTCCCTCGAGTGTGCCATTGATATGAGAGACGTAAACAAGCCTAAAATGGTATACGGTGTTTTAGTAGAGTATTTTAATTATTTATTGAAATATAAAATGAAGCAAAAGTCAAGCCGGTGAATGTTAAAAAATATAGAAGTGTATGACCTGGAATGACAGGCTTCATGGAGAATTAGGAACCACCTTCAGGGTTTTATATACGAGTATTCAAAAGAGAGATTCAAGAGAGAAACACTTCTTGAGAGGTTCTCTGTTCTATAAGTAGTGCGTTCGATAATATATGGATATATTTGAGAAGTGGTACTGGGTGTTTCGAAAATGGTGTGTATCGCTGGGACTGCGAGTTTGAGGTTCTCACAGCAGTGGGTATGAAGGGGCATGATAGCGTGTAATTTGGTGCATGACTATTAATCTACCGAAATAGTCACCTTCACAACAGAGGAGAGTCAATATACGAGTATGGTCCTCGTGGCGACAGATGCTCAACGGATTAAGCACTAGGCCATGAAAGCGTATGGGGAGAGTGGTTGTATAGATCGAACTTTTCTTGACCTTGGCACTAGCTGGAGGTGAGTGATCAGCTTCACGCCCTTGCCGCTTTACCACCGGGGAAAGAGTCCAGGTATCTATTGGATAGAAAGTTGGGTGGACCCCAGAGCCGGTCTGGACGATTTGGAGAAAATTCTTGATCCTACAGGGACTCGATCTCCGACCCCTCTGTCGTCTAACCCATGTGTTTTAGTATGAAGGGAGGTAACGTTGCTCCTATGCTTAAAGGCCATGCAATGAAGGGCAGTGGAGGCGAAGCTCCACGTGTTCCTAATTTTGGCACTCGAGTCCTCGCGTATTGGCTGTTTTGTTTGTGAGAGTAGGGCACCCAGTGTATGTTAGACAGGAGACTGTAGTTTGCAGATACCCAGATTGCACGAAATAATTTTAGGCCATATTACATTTGATAGATGGTGTCATGTGTATGTTAATTTTGTGAGAGCAATAATTTGTTTTGTATTATATTCCACACTACAATGAACATGTTATATTTTAGCGTCCTGTTACACTGATTCATGTCCATGGTTTATGCTTACCGTCTTACAGTGTATACACTTTTTTACCTTATTATTCACTTCCACACTACATGTTTCAGCACTAATGTGCCATCCTCAGGTGTCTTTATGCACGTTAAACTATTGTACTGCATGCGATGATGTCTTCATTCTAAAATTACTAAAATCTGTATTCGTCATTTATGTCGATGAATTCTAAATAATAAAACTTTTTTTTTTAGTTACTGCATGCGTTGTACTCAACGCATGCAGTAACAGGAGCAAAACACAACACAGAACACGATACACAAATGTATGTAGGAAGAATGCTCACATAAAAGAGGATTGGCGTAATTCGCGTGTTTGAGTGCGACGTAGGATGAATCCTCAGGAAAAGCACCGAATCTCAGTGACTTGAAAAGAATTGGGCAGACACCTACAGTTATATTAAGATACTAATCTCGATGGAATGACAGTGCGCTACCTCAAGTGAGTTACGCCTGGGACCCTGAATAGCGCCGTCGGTATAGCGACTGGCTACGGGCTAGACGACTGAGGGGTCGGATTTCGAGTCCCGGAAGAGCAAGATTTTTCTCCTCTCCACATCATCCAGACCGATTCTCGGGCCCACCCAGTGGCTATTTCCTCTGCAGTATAGCGGCCAGGGCGTGAAGCTGACCAATTACTTCCAACTAGTGACGAGATCAATAATATGTGGATCTATACATGCACTACCCCATATGTTCATATGGCCTGGTGCTTAATTTTATAAGCATTGAGCCGGCTTTACTTATGTGTTAAATTGGCTTACTGGAAAGAGAGAAACTCTGTTTTTACTATGGTGAGGCAGTTTGTTCTTGACAAAGTAATCATTGACTTAATGGGTTAACAGAATGTTCACGATATGCAACCGCCTGCTACAGCAGCTCGGCGGTTCGACACCAACGTCTAAGTTACCGTATATAGCGCGAAACGTGATACCAGTGCATATCGCTCCTTTACTGCGTGCCTCTACTGAACATTGCCATGAAAATCATTCGGTTTTCGGAAGGTATATAATATTTTTTTCCCGATGCCGGTTTCGGACATAAAAGAAGGCGCTGGATTGCAATAAAGACGTTTCTAGTTTATTATCGGAACTGAGTTCCAGACTTTGATAACCTTCATCTCTGCTCAAGGTCGTAAAACGTAAAATCTCAGCGGATGTTTCGCCATGTCTCTCACGCCTCGTGCAGCTCGAGGGATGTATATTGTCTCCCTCACTAACAAAAATAACGCGAGAGATAAGATCAGCACATGACATGGCTGTGGACATGCGGCTTACTTGGCGTTTTCCGTGTATACAAATAGGAATTGTGTTTTGCCCATGTTTATTCCACATATACATTCTGATCTCCTGAACTTGCTTTTCGCTTACATCGTTTTTTAGCTATATACATATGAAAATTCAATTAAATTACATGTCGAAATTTTCAACTAAATTTTAAGGGAATAAAGACAATAATTGTATAATTGTAATTGTGCCGGTCACGGTAGCCAAGCGGTCTAAGACATGTACTCTCTTCGCTCGCTCGGAAGTCGGAATCTTGGGTTCGAATCCTACACAAGACATGTATGTTTTGTATGTGCATGTCTTTATTCTGTGTTTGTTTTGTCCTGTGTTTAGGCAGAGGCCTTGCGACGAGCTGATCACCCGTCCAGGGAGTCATACCGTCTGTAAAATGATCAGGAAACTGAAAATCAGAAGCCAGGGCCCAAGGGGGGCTTTAGAGCTAGTGAAGAAAAAATAATGGTAAATGTAAGAGCGAGTTTCTCTTCAAAACACATTACCTAGACCTACTGTAAGATCCAAGACAGAAATCTGTATTTGGTCTTAGGAAATGCAATATTTTTGTTAAGTAGGTAGTACAATCATTTGGTCATGAAAGAGTTCTGAAAATTTGATAGTGATTCTTGATTTTATCTTTGGGGGAAGCAGGTCATTCCTTCACTCACATTATTGATTTCTATAATTAGTTATAAAACAAACTAAAGATTATATCATGAACGTAACATTTTATGGCACAATGATTTCATGATTATTAAATAACATAAATTGAAAAATTTCTTACTACCTTTTCGTCCTCACACTATTTTGCACTTCCGTCGCTGAAATTAGCTCGGTTTCTAAACTAGGTCCACATACACTGACGGCAGAAACTTATTCTACATTATTTTGTTTACAAACATACTGTCACGTTTTGGGTAGGTCACGCGACAAATAACTTCACGCCGTTCTAGATATAACGAATTGATTGCACATTCGCTCTTACATTTACACAATTAACAGTTGCACAACTACTGCCATCGGCAGTATCACAATTGCTTCTCCTGCTTCCATTCACTCCGGTGAATGTTAGACTGCAACTGACTTGTTACTTCCCCTCACTGACGAATACTCCTGTTATGTAGCTTCCGCACTGACAACACACAAAGCAGTTACGTGATAGCTTTCACTATTGCGTGACGTCGTGTTTACCGATTGCCTAGCAACAGTCGCTGCACAGGCTCCCCTGTTGCGTGACGCCGTGTTTACAAAGGCGTTGCTGGGCAACGCTGCGTAGCAACTAGCGAGCTTCAGCTCGGCTCGGCTCGGCATGGACAAACACAGCTTTCCTTACTGTTGCGTAACTTGGCAACCGACCGTTTATCAAGGGTCTGTCTTCGTGGTAACTCGTTCCACCTCCCGTTGTCCAGCAACGGTTAGACATGGCACAATACCATAACAAATAATGGTGTCAAAAATCCTAGTGCTGCCCACGGTTTATGTCATGCACCTACAACTTCTTTCAGATGAACATTTTTTTATAACAAGGCGTTCCATTTAATCCTCATGTAATATTGGGATTTGGTTGAACAGGCTCGAACGTAAATTGAATTTGTTTTCTAATGCTGAATAGATTTGGTCATGAAATATTTTATGCCCGAAATTATTTGAACGGACAAATGCACGAAGCAGATCTCTCCATTAAGCATATAAATATAGCAGTTACATTATTGACGTCCGGAAAAGTGTTTCATGGGGAAGTATTTGTAATTTGCATTATAGTCAGATATTGTTAGATTAATCAAATGAAGAAGGAAGAGACGGGAGTGTCATGTAACACCTTTGTGTGAAGGGAGAAATGCGTACAGAGTTTTTGTAGGAAACCCTGAAGGAAGGATAACACTAGGATGACTCCGGTGTGGGTGGGAAGATAACACAATTGCGGATCGTGAAGGAATAGGTTGGGAGGTTGTGGACTGGATTCATCTGGCTCAGGGTAGGACCGGTGGTCGATTCTTTGTGAAATGTAGTAAAATATAGTGGTCAAAGTGAAAGGACGTTCAACGTAAGATATAAAGAACATATTCATGCAATTAGAAGTAATAATAGTAATTCCGGCTATTCAAATCATATACAAGGGTTGGATAAAAAGTAGTGGCAACACTGCTGTAACATGAAAGATGTGCGTCAGGTGGCACTAGCGCCGCCTGTAGCTGATAGTAGAAGTTCAGTTGAAGCAGTGCAGGGAGTGGCCTGGTTGTGTTTCATTGAGTTGCAGTGTGCATCGTCTTGAAGTGCAGGAACCCAGTTCAAACACCCTAACAACATATTTACGAAACAAGAACAAAGCTCCTGGATAAAAATTGAACTTGCACGAGGTCGTAGTGCACAAAACTGTTATCAGGGACTGCGAGAAGCATGTGGTGATGCTGCTTTGCCATATGGCACAGTGGCACGGTGGGTGAAATTGTTTCGTGAAGGGAGGGATGCCATTCAGGACAGCCGTCGTTCAGAACGACCCCATGTTGACAGCCACACAATTCAGCTTCTTGCTTCTTTGCTGGATGTCGATCGTCGATGGGCTGCGTGGGAGTTAGCTGCTGAGGTAGGCGTATGTCACAAAACAGTGCTTCACATTCTGCACGATATTCTTGGATACTACAAAATTGTAGCGCGTTGGGTACCCCATATAATGTCCGAGGTGCAACAATGGCAGCGTTATGCAATTGCACAGGACTTGTTGGACCGAATACCAGAGGAACAGTGACGACTTCCTTGGAAGGATCGTCACTCTGGACGAAACTTGGACTCACTCATAGGAACCGCACTTGAAGCGACAATCAAATGAATGGAAGCATCCTGGTTATCCTCGTCCAAAGAAAGTGCGCTGTACACAGAGTAATGTGAAGGCGATGTTCATTGTGGCATATGACATTGATGGAGTAATACTGCACCACACTTTGCCTCAACGACAGAGAGTAAACGCTGCTTACTACTGCAATTTCCTGAGTAATCATCTTCGTCCAGCACTCAGGAGAAAGCGACGACACATGTTGGCAACGAACCCCATCATCCTTCATGACAATGCAAGGGCTCATACTGCTGACGCTGTCAAGGATCTCCTTCGCCGCTGGCAATGGGAGATACTGCAACATCCGCCATACTCACCCGATATGAGTCCGTGCGATTATGATATCTTTGCCAAAATGAAAGAACCGTGATTATTGTGTCGTGAGGAGGGCTCCTCCAATGAGAGATCCTCTTCAGCCATCAAGTAGATCTACTGGCCATAATTTCTTTAGCCTTCTTCGTTGTTGTTGTTGTTGTTGTTGTTGCTCCAGTAGGGGCTGCAGTAATGTATTACTATGGTGTCCTAGTTTATCATGATGTTTTATGCTTATTACTTGGATGACTTCTTTGATAAATGGTACATTGAGATCGTCATGTAGGGTATGATTAGTCACATGCCAAGGTGCATTTGTGACCATCCGCAGTATTTTGGACTGCCTTCGTTGCATTATGGCTATGTTCGATTTACTGGCGTATCCCATTAGTTCGATTCTGTAGGTCCGAATAGGCTTTATGATTGTCTTGTAAAGAAGTACTTCACTATCTAGCAATGTGCTAGATTTACTTCCAATGATCCAATGTATGTCTTTTACTTTTAGGTCTACCTGTTCTCTTTTTTTGGGTATATGCTGCTTCCAAGTAAACCTGGAATCCAGGTGGAGTCCAAGATACTTTACTGTTGATGACTGTGGAATTACAGTATTATTTACGTGTATGGCTGGGCACTGCTCTTTTCTCATTGTGAAGGTGACCTGTGTAGATTTGGTTTCATTAACGTGGATTCGACACTTTTTTTAAGCAAGTTTCTAATTGGTCTAGATGACTTTGTAGTCTTTGCGAGGCAGTTACTGGATCACCATGGATGGCAAGAATGACCGTGTCATCAGCAAATGTCCCTGTTGTAGTGTAAGTAGTCGTTGGTAGATCTGTTGTGAATAGCACGTATAATATCGGGCCTAAAACGCTCCCTTGTGGGACTCCTGATTGGATGATGAAGTTGCTGGATACCTCTTCTTTTATCTCGTGTTCGGAATTCTCGGTCAGACAGATGTGACTTGAGTATTCTAAAGTATTGTATTCTAAAGCATTTTATAGGGAGCACCTTTTTGATCTTAAATAGGAGTCCATCATGCCAAACCTTATCAGAGGCTTGGCTTACGTCTGTAAATATTGACGCGCAGTATTGTTTGTCTTCTAATGCTTGATTTATTTTATGGACGATTCTATGTGTTTGTTGTATTGTAGAGTGATGATTCCTAAATCCGAATTGATGTGGAGGCATCCATTCATCTGGCTTTACATCCATATTTAGTCTCCGAACTATAAGCTTCTCAAATAGTTTGTTTATTATGGACAGTGAGCTTATTGGACGGTACGAAGATAATTATTTTGGGTCTTTTCCTGGTTTTGGTATCAAGATAATTTCTGCTGTTTTTAATTGTTTCGGCCAAATACTAAGTCTTAGCATAGCATTGTAGATGTATGTTAGCATGACCAATCCCTTTTTTGGCAACTCTTTCATCATTTTGGGGGTGATTTTGTCAATACCAGTTGCTTTTTTTTATATTTAAGAAGCTAATTTCTCCTTTGACCTCTTTTGGGCTGAATAGTTTTATTGTCTGAATATTTGGCGGTAATGTGGTAATATCGTCCTCTATCTCTTGATCAGGATGACTGCCATTAGGCGTAAAGACTTTCGATAAGTTTGCTGCGAAGAGTTCCGCTTTTTCTGTAGCGCTACGAGCCCGTCGTTCTGGATGACCTATCTGGATTTTTAAAGGCGATACAGGAACTATAGTTTTTTAGTTGACTTCACTGTTGTCCAAATGGAATTGTCGTAGAGATTGAGGTTTCTGAGGTACTTGTGTAGTGTCAGCTCTCTCGACTTCTTGATTTCCGCTCTTAACGTATTGGTGGCCGTGTTATATGCAGTTCTGTCTGATGGAGCATGACTTAGTTGTCATGTAGAATGATATTTAAGCGAGAACAGTTACACCAGAATCAGTACAAGAAACATAAAGCAACAATAGATACACACAACTAAGAAAAGGGCACACCCAATGGAACACGTGAGTACAAAAATGTACAACATCTACGCACACGAAGGTAGCATAACCTAAATCGTTCAAAACAGACTTAATAACACGTATTATTCATTACAGGAAAACAACCACAGTATATAACATTGGAAGGAAAACATCCTATAAAATCATACTACAACATCAGAATTAACAAATTAATAATAGCAACAACGACGACGGTGCCTTAATGAATACTATGTGACCAAGTGCACAGTGTAATAGACTTCTTTAAGAAAAATGTTGCCTAAAGATGGCCTTATGCGGCTGAACCATGTAGCATAAACATCGAATGTACATATATTTTAATATTTTTAATGGAATTTTAAACATTTAACAAATATTTAGTGAATTAAATGTAAATTAGTGTTGTCAAGTTAATATTGTTGCAGTGCAGACAAAGAACAAGCCTATAAGTTGTAAGGAATATGCAGGTTCCGTAAGATGTTTGGGACTTCTTGACCTTCTGAGCAACCATCATGTTCTCAAGAAAATTTTTGGCCGTTTTAGTGTGTTATTCATGTTTGGTTTTCCTTGTTTCAGGTGAGTATTCACCATTCATCAAGCAATAAATCTGAGTTTGCTGCGTTTTACTGTGACAAGGACCGGCGTGAATGTAAGTCAGCTTGAGATATCTCAATACTGGATACCGTTCTACCTGTATATCCAAATAATTTCTCAGAAATTAGCTCCTAATATTGAGATATTGTAAGATACTAAGGAACCACTTCCCTGTACAGCTCTTTTTCTATTCCGTTTACACAGCCTGTATTTCTTATACTTTTGTTACGTTACATTTTTAATAATATATTGTCACGTGATGGGGTGCGACTATGGGCGGGTTATGGATCGATGGTCCAATTTATTTGACTATTTGATACAGCGCATAACTACACTTTACAATTCATGAATTACGCACACACACACACATTAGTGTCCACAGCCACGTCTTCGTTAGCTGTTGCTCAGTAGCGGTTTCCAACGAGGGACGTTCCCCTTCCTCCGGTTTACCGAACTATCCCCGGCCTCAGCTACTAGCTTCTCACAGCAATAGATCACGACTAAACATCATCAGTTCATTAACGAACACTCTGTCACTCACCAAACAATTAACTCAACTCAACTCGACTGACTGAAATTACTCATCACTAATTGTCCTGCTTATAACATCTAAGCACGGATATCACAGAAAACACAGTTCTTCTGTTGTTTACGGGCAGTTGCCTAGTGGCGTTGTTTATTTGTTTGTTTCACGACCGTTGCCTAGCAACGGGTCTGATGCCACAGTATCATTTTCACAAATTTTGATGGTAGTATAAACTAGAAAACAGTATTATTTTGAAATAAACTCTAAACCGTTGCAGTATTTTCAAGCCATTCGACTGCTTGCGAAAGAGGCTAGTGAAACAAAAGAGACCCCGACATTTAGAGTTCTGTAGGAGGAAGCTGAAGTGAACCTTGGGCATCCCTTGTTATATCTACTGTGGCTGTGTTATTGCTTAACCTCTAGAATGCACGCAGTCCCGCTATACCAGAGTGGCTTTTAAGTGCTCTGGGATTTGTTCGCCCTAATATCGGCCATTAATCCACATTAACCCTGGAGTTGGCGTAAACTTCCATATATAGAACAGTCATGAAGCGACATCATCATTTGTACGTGTTTTAATTATTGTATTTGAAATATAATAAATACCGGCAAGAAGATTGACGGGAAGCAGTTCGCAGATGTTCAATACGCAGAAGAGTGTTACGTTTTATTGCCTGTTTCTGAGCACACTATAATGCAGTTTGTCGCTCCATATTTTCTTCTGGATATTCTGAAATATCCCTTGCCTATTAATTGTGAAGGGACCGTTCAGATGCTTCACTGCGTCTTAATTCCATCCATCCATCCGACCGTTCGTCCGTCCGTCCCTGGTGTTCCCACTTGGAGCATAGAGCGTTCATGAAATGCTTCGTTTCCCTTCAGTTTCTTAATCTCACACAGAGTCGGTAGGACCCCTTGGACGGGGGATCAGTCCGTCGAAAGGCCGCTACCTAAACACAGGACAACACAACCACAGAATAAACGCAGACAAACATCAATACCTCGAGTGGGATTCGAAACCACGATCTCATTGTTCGAGCGACCGAAGACCGTTCATGCCATAGACCGCGCGGCCACAATTTTATTTACCACAATCATTCATTTAGCTGAGCCCTTCTTGAGAACCTGCAAATTGTACAGCTACTCAAGAATTTCCCAGCATATTATGGAACCCAAAGGTTCATTACCGTGTTCACAAGAGCCCTCCACTGGTCCCTATCCTGCGCCAGATCAGTCTAATCCGTAACATCCCAGCCCATTTCTCTAAGATCCATTCTAATATTGTCCACCCACCTAGGCCTTGGTCTCCCAGTGGTCTCTTTCCTTCTGGCTTTCCCACCAGTATCCTATATGCAGTCCTCTTCTCCCCATTCGTGCTACATGCCCATCTCATCCTCATTTTATTTACCACTGATCATAAATCAGAGGTATGTGTTATGGCCCGCATAAAGGAACATCAAGATGCACTCAGACGAGCAACACGCCATGTCCTCATATGCGAAGTGCACTGATTTTGACGGTGGAGTTCCGAAAATGTACGTCGTATCGTACTAGATAAATTTTACAAATTTTGTCACTTGAACATTAAATACCGGTGTTAGAAACAGTACGAAAGATCTCTTTCTTATCAACAATTTTGGAAATGTATAGTGAAATAGCTTTATCTCGGAAACCGTTCGGAAATGGTCACATGTACACACACACACACACACACACACACACACATATATATATATATATATACTCGTACATTTCCTTTGCTTAAAATGACCGATGCTATGAACTCCCAGAAGAGTGACCTTTCGCCCTGGAACACTCTGTATTAGAAGAAAGGTGTATCAAGTATTTCAAGTTTAACGATAGAATATAAAATTTAGTCTTTACAGTTTTCGAGTACTCCAGACATTCATCAGAAGGCATAGCGAACTCTGTAAGGAAATACTTTATGTATGTGTAGGAACATTAGTTGTCATAAAGGGATTTCTACTAGCGCGGGAAACAGAGACTAAAAATTACTTTGACTTTATTTAAGGTACTTTATTTGACGGCATTAGCAATTTAGACTCGATTTCTAATGCAGGTAGAACTACCTTTACAATTTATATTCATAGACATATGGAAAATATTCCTTTATATCATTTTCATCATCTGATGGTCGCCATTAGTGGCCCATACACATAAAGAAAACCTTTCATATTCACATGTTAGACATGTTATATTTGATGGACCTTGCTGCTTATTCATGTACTTATCATAAAGTTTTGCAGTATGGCCGTGGTCAGCAGATACTCGCAGTACCAGAACACAGTAACCATAAAGTTACCATCAAGTTTCTGAACATTACGCTGTTCTGAAACATTCTTATTGCGTAATGTTCGGCATAAGGGAAATACCATTGCGGTCAAGGATAACAGATTCATTAATAATATCGCATAGTTTTTGCTTCGAAGTGACAACATACTGTCACGTGTTTGGGGGTAAGCGTGACTTAGAGACGGGTTTTGATTTGATGACCGCATTCATTACACACTTATACAATTTGTTACTACACTTACGTTCAATGTCTGCACTTCGGTAAAAATTGTAGTAGGGTTAACTTCGGTTTAGCTGCTAATGCTGTTTGTAGGGACATTTGACGTATTTGGAACAAATATTGCGTCTCTTAATCACATTTTATAATTGAGCTTCTTAATCATGAATTATTACAATATTAATTGTATTTAATATTAATGTACATATATATGTTTTTTGGTTGGAGTGACTGCACTAATTGGACGGATATTTCCAAAATGGTACATACGTGTATTACCTTGTTTTCTCTGTATTTTGTGTAGATAAATTTGTTTTTTTGTTTCTTTCCTCCTGCTTCTTTTAAAATTGTCTCTTGGGTTGTGGTGTAAGCAAGTATGTAGAGAAATAATTTAATTAATTTAATTGAAAACTTATGCGTGATACTATAGTACAGGACTGACATCTCCAATCCTGCAGCCATGTTACCAGACCGGAGCCGGATCAAAGAGTTTTGTAAACCACGAGTGGCAATATATTACGTTACCAAAACACCTAATTAGTTAGTTATGTATTTAGAGAGGGTGGGTTTCCCCATGCACCGCGACCAGTTTGATCTATTGTGCTTCCCTCTATGATATTCTACCAGTCTCTATACCCTACCGATAAATGGTGCGTACCATCAGTCCCGCCGAGCAGGCGAGTTCGGCCACTTGCTTAGCGGTATCTATAATGCTTCCCCCATCTATTAGAGGCTTTAGATACTATTGTTGGGCGGGAAACGTTCTGGAATTTGTCAGTGATCCCCTTTGGGGATATGAGGTTCTTTTACGTGCCGTAAAGTTACGACACGGGACACACAGCTTAAAGTCCCTCCCGGAGGACTTGTTCCCTGAATTTTTCCGCCCTTAAAAATTCGACGACCTCCGCCGGGTATTTGAACCCGCGTACCACGAGTCATGAGGTGGGAACGTTACCTCTAGACTACGGAGGCCGCTTACCAAAACACCTAAATAAACCTTTGTAACATCATGTGCTAACGTTGTTACACAGTTTTAAGTTACTGGTACAAGGAAGTAGGTAAAATATTTGTGCATTACCCACACCACTGTAGCTTTCCGGTCTCTAAGAGAGTATACACGCGAACCACTATTTATGAACTATTTACGAGAATTATTGAGACTCAATTCATTTAACGAACACAGAACCACGCACTTACAAATATTTTAACAAATTAACATTAACAAATTTCAACGATATATCTCAGAAAAAATCAAATTCAACTTAAAACACATCAACGAGCACGTCATGTTCATAAGTTAGAGTTCGCCTGTGTTTAGGGTGCATCCTGCCAAACTAAACTCCTGCTGGACTTCGAAGTGCAACATATACAGGGTTATTCATAAGTCCGTGAAACATTTTAAAAATTCACAACAAATAAACTGTGCATCGGATCATGGTAATTCTTACGCCGATAGAGAATGAATCTCTCCAAGTTTTCTAAAGCCCGCGCCTGCTAATCTTAGGGATCTTCGCAACCGTATCACCGCTGCTGTGGCTCTGATCAACTGTGATATGCTGACACGGGTGTGGTACGAAATGGATTATCGCAGAGATGTCTGCCGTATCAGCAAAGGTGGACACATTGAGCATCTGTGAACTTTATTAGAAAAGAACTTAGTGGAATTATCTCTTTTTTCAATGCAATAAAATTTGGTATCCGTTGCTTAGTTTATTTATTGTGAATTTTCAAAATGTTTCACGGATTTATGAATAACCCTGTATTAGCTCTAGCACAGATTGTGACAACAGTACTAGTGGTAGAGGTAGGAATTTTCGCTTAGTGGGGGGTGGAGTCAAACTGGGTCCACTCGGCACGGCGGCCATTGGTTGGCCTTTTGTAGCCTGCCCCGGGTGATTATGATGATGGAGAATTTGATGCAATGAAAATTGGCAGGGGAAATCGAAATGTTCGGAGAAAACCTGCCCCAGAGCCACTTTGTCCACCACAAATCCCACTTGACCAGACCCGGAATCTGACCCGGGCCGCCGCGGTGGGAAGCCAGCGACTAACCACTTGAGCCATGGCACGGTCTAGGGGTAGGAATGTGAAAGGGATTTATTTTTTACAGTGATAATATCTTCTGTCTGGGCGATCTCAATAGGGAAGTGAATGATTTCCGGTTCTCTCTGGGGATCTGTTGAAAGTTTAGAAGCGTTTTTGATTGAAAACTTACGCATAAAACGAGCTATTTTTTTCCCTGTGCTAAAAATTTAATGTATGTTTAATAATATCTAAAACGCGAATACTAGGACGAGATAAAAAGCAAATAATCCTGCTAATATTTTATTTACGTGTTTTCCAATGTAGACAGGAAAAAAATATATTAGTCTAGCGTTTCGCAGTTGATTGCTGTCATTGAAGTTTCGAGCATGTGTCGAGTTGCAGCTCGAAAAGAATGCGATGAAAAGCTCAATTTCGAATGCAATATCCGGTTACATTGCTGCAGATCTGTTCTGTCCCTTTGCAAGTACAGCGCGACGCGTTGTCACCAGGGTAACAAATACTGGTTGCCTATCATATTAATTAATTAATCAAAATCCCCTATAGCGTATAGGTCTAAGTGAACCAAATTGGCTCAAAGAGGCTGCATTATTTAAACCTACAATACACATGCACATTACATATTGAAAATTAAGTGACAGGACCACATAGATGAATTCGTAATTATCACGTCCATATCATCACTGAATTAGACTGAGTATGATTTGTTGCTAATTAACTAATTATCTGTTGAATTTAAAATATATGTCGCCTCTGATAGAAGCGAAAATTCTGTCATGAAATAGATTTTCACTGATATATGAAGGTTAATATTTTAAATCGACCTGTATGTTAGATCAAACTCGGCTGGATCTAATTGTCTACTTTCTTAAAATTTAAGCACCAGTAATTAATGACAACGAGAAAGAAAGACATTGATTTATGAATTAGTGTATATTGTGGATATTGCGACCTTGTTATGTCACTTGTAGGTGAGGACCTGAAAAATTCAATAATAAAATCAAAATTAATGTATATGGACCTAAGCCTCTTTTTCTTAAATAATCTGTAAGACATCAAAATTCCGCACATACTGTGAACATTGTGTAAGATCATTGCTTCAGTAACGTTCTTATACTTATTGCCGTGGATACATTTTATGAATTAATCGGTTACCAAACAGCGGAACAGTCGAGTAGAGTTGGCCCTCGCCAACACTCTTCGAGTCGTGAAAGAGTAAAATAGTCCTGCAGAACTCGAAACCAAGAATTACTGTGTTGACTACGATCAGCAGCAATTTACCAGAAAGACTAGACAGCACAGCCAGTCTTGTTTTTGTGTCCCGTGGGGACGCATGGCCATATTTTTTTGTTCTTTTTAAGATGTTTGTGTATTTTGAAATTAGGCTTGCGACGACAGGAGGGGTCACTATTATTGGTCATTCCCCCTCTACTGAGGAGTGGCTCAAGCGGGTTCTCCCGCACTAACTGGCTTTTTCTTCCACACACATAACATCCACTCGATCAACTGAGTGACTGCTAAGTTGCTGTTGGTTCTCGCCAGCACAGTGAGTCTTGGTTCCGAGTTCCTCGGGGCTCGTGGCCTGTTTCACTGTCTCACTACTCCGAGAATCCTACAGATACTAGTACTAGAGGAACAGCCGTGAGCCTGGATTACATTTTATCCATAAAACCGGTTCTCATAGACTAGCAACTAGACAACAGGAGGAGAGAAACACAATAAGGAACATCCTCCCAGTATTTGTATGGCATGAGTTAAGTTCTTTGATGCATTCTTTCAATGCAGTGCCCGCCTTACGCTCATCGCAGTGGTATCAGAACTAAAAACAGCATGTACAGCATACAAAGAAAAATGAAGGAAAGCTTATATTATTTATATTAGCCACACATTTCTGTAATGTGAACATAGTTTTTGAGGCAGTCCGAAATTTTCTCTTGAACTGTAACGTGTTCGGGGCCCGTATAGCTTAGTCGGTATAGCGAGTGGTAACGGACCGGACGACGGAGAGGTCGGAGTTCGGTCCCGATAGGGTGAAGATTCTTCTCCCCTCTGCGTCTTCCAGATTAGTCCTTGAGTCCACCCAGCCTTCTATCCTATGGGCAACGTGGGGAGGGGCTCTTTCGCCGGGGGTAAACCGGCCGGGAAATGAAGCTGACCACTCACCTCCAACTAGTGCCGAGATCAAGAATATGTGGATCTGTAAATACACTCACCAATAAGTCTTCATGGCGTAGTGTTTAATTAATTAAGCACAGGTACAATTTTACCTTTTTACTGTAACGTGTTATTCTGTATGATAACGTATTCAATTATCTTTATTCTTCTAGCTTGGAGCTCTCTCTGAGACTTTGGTACCGATCTAGAGCACAATAGACCACTGTAGGTCGCGGTGCAAGGGCCGAGAAGGCCTACCCCTCATACATTCATTCATCAATTGGTACCGATCTACCAGTCTACACGACGCCACATCCTAGACGAACTTTATCTTGGTGTTCACTTTTGTGGTGTTCGTGTTTGTTAACGAGAAGTTCAGAGCAAAACTGATCTCCTACTTTATTTTCAGTGGCTCCGTTGTTGGCATTACTGATAAGAGGGATTTGTGAAATAAGTCGTTTGAGATGGACGTAGGTGGCATGATATACATACAAATTCCCACGAAGATTGGTACAGGCGTTAAGCTTAGTGCCTCAACAATTCTAGAGGCTGCAGTGTTGGTACTACTGATGAGAAAGATTTATGAATTATTCCTTTAGGTGGCTTTAGATGGTGTGAGATACATACAAAGTTTTATGACAATCGGTTTAGGAATTCAAGTAATGTTATTGTTAATGTCTCAACAATGCACTGAGCCTCTGTGGTCTAGTGGTCAGAGTTTCTGACAACAGATCCAGAAGTCCGGGTTTGATTCCCGGGGCTACCAGTTTTTTCGAAAAGTAGTGGCTCTGAAACTGGGTCCACTCAGCCTCGTGAGGATAATTGAGGAGCTATTTCAAGTAAATAGCTGCTCCGGTCTAGAAAACCCGAGATCAACGGCCGTGGGGATTCGTTGCGCCCACGCGGCAACCTCTATCCGCTAAAGTTGTCACTAACAAACGGCGGTCACTCGGTCGGTATAGTTCGCTTGCGGACTTAATATATCAACAATTGGATAGGCCACAGTGTTGGTATCACTGGTGTAAGGTATTTATGAAGTATTCCTTGAGGTGACCTCCGATTTCATGAAATACTACATACAAAGTTTTATGACGATCGGCTTAAGAAGTCAAGTAATATTATGGTTAAAGCCTCGACAATTTGAGAAGCTGCAGTAATGGTGTTACTGACGGGAGAAATTTATGAAGTACTCGGATGAGATGGGCCCAAGTAGCATTTTATACATACTGAGTTTCATAAAGGTTGGTTCTGGCATTCAAGAGCTGTCATGAAAGAATAACTTACAGACACACAAATAACAAATTGATCTCATAAGCCTACTTCTATTTTTTTTTTAAATAAGTAAAGTAGGTTAGAACTGGAAAAACATATAGAGTTAATATACAGATTTTTTTTATTGCTAGTGGGGTGGGACTAAGTCCCTTGTACTGCGGCCACTTCTGGCCTATTGTACCAGCCCCAGATGATAGGTGAGGGTGATTGTGGAGCAGTTGGTGGAATGAAGATTGGCAGGGGAAACCGAAGTGCTCGGTGAAAACCTGCTTCAGCGCCACTTTGTCCACCACAAATCCCACTTTAACAGGCCCGGGATCGAACACGGGCCACCGCGGTGGAAAGCTAGCGACTAACCTCTTGAGCTATGGCGCCGCCTTTTTTCGATAACATACAGATTACAAGGTTTCATTAATCAGGAAATATTAATAATTAAAAACAATGTTAATTAAGTTAACATTTTGATTCTCCTTTTATTCAATGTTCATAACCTGATTTTCTTAATCGTAATCAGTTTTATGTTTGAGGTTATCATGGATGTTAGTAAGAAACCCTACAGTCTGTTAGATATTCACCAAAACTTCGGAGGGGCCTAATACATCTATCTTCGGGACCGAAGAGTCGATGTCTACCACACTACACGGAGTCACACTCCAGTAGATAGCATTCTCCATAACTGATTTGTTCGTCTTTGAATGCTGCTTTTGTCGTAGTCCTTTGATGTGTTTATTGTGCTTTATAGTCCGCTCATGTAAGTGCGTATTGTTTACATTGGCTAGTCCTGTACACTCACATTGATGAATTCGTTCATTTTAAGTTGACTTGTTGTAAACTTGTGTTAGGGTCATGTAATTTCATGTAATTTGTTCTTTGGTTGTATGCCCATGCTTCAGTCTTAAGGACGTTTAAACCAACGTAGTTGTCACGTTAAGAGTTTTCCTCTTTTCATATATCCAATTACTACTTTATTTGATGAGTCCGAACATCCATAATCATTGGTGACAACAATGGAGTCTCTGTGTTTGTGTCAGTGAGTGTCTGCAGGCCGACACACGAGCCATGCCGAACAAAGACAGAACGTGGACATCAATATGTTTGATCATGGTCATGCCTTGAGGCCAGTATTACCGACGTTAGGGGTGGGGGGTGGCTGTGTGATGGTGCAGACCATGCGAACACAACAGACCAGGGCCTATGTCAAAAACCCCTTTTATATGGGGTAAAAGAGAAAAGTGGAATGGGGGAAGGGGGGCGAGGTATAGGTTATAGCTTTGATGAGAGATCATGTTATGGAGAATGAGTGGTGCAGATAGGGAGAAATGCGCGACATATCAGCACTGAGACGCAAACCACTAAAGAATGCGAAAGTATGGGAAAGGGCTGATGTCTGTATTTCAGGAAATACGATTTAACAAAAGAAAGTCATAACGAAAATATTTAGGAACACCGCTTATCGGTTATGTACATTAACTGAACGATTTCTCGATGTTACATTCCTATTTGATACTACCTCTGATGTCAGTAATTACTTACACATGGAGCTGAGCCCTTCTTGAGGAGCCGCCAATTCTGCAGCTACCCAAGAATTTCCCAGCATTTTATGGAACCCGAAGGTTCATTTCCGTGCTCACAAGAGCCCTCCTCTGGTCCCTATCCTGAATCAGATCAATCCAATTCATCCCATCCTATCTTTCTAAGTTCCATTTTATTATTGTCCGCCCACATACGTCTTGGTCTTCGCTGTGGTCTCTTTCCTTCTGGCTTTCCCATCAATATCCTATATGCATTCCTCTTCTCCCCCATTCATGCTACATGCCCCGCCCACCTCATACTCCTTGACTTGATCATTCTAATTATATTTGGAATAGAGTACAAGACGTTAGTAATACGTGTACATTAGTTTAAATAAATCATTCTGTTAAAATATATACAGCAGTAACATTAACTTATGATATATTTCATACAATTATTAATTTATTGAACATGGATTCTTGTTCTTATAATTTATTGAATCGCGAAGGTATACGCCGAAGAAACAGTCGATGAAAAGTTATATTCAGGCCTTTAAGTTCGATTTTAGGCAAATCATTTACAGCAAAAGTAAAGTTTTAAATCAGCATTAGAACAGGAGCTGCAGTTCCTACTTGCCTTCACATGGTTCGGTCTGTACTTTGAGGCCGTCAGTAACAATAATTTTGTAATTAAATTATGTATAAATATTGTGCACAATTTCCGCTGGTATTAGTTCCGTCTGTGTTTAATTTGTTACATGTAACCTCAAAGTTTCCGCAGTCGGCATGTTTATAATAGTTGACATGTAAGCGGTTTTATATAAAATGCTAAACTAGCCCATTAATTGCTGCTATCGTACCGAAAGATTATTCCAGATTTCGAGCGGCCGTCCTTGCTTTTATGTTCTGCAGAGGGAAGTTACTTAACAATTAGCATAATTGTCAAAGTACGCTATCATACGTATTTCAGGGCCCTATGTTATTTAGCGTTAGTGTCCATTGCGCCTCGGTTCTCACGGCCATCATGTTAGTAGGTTTGAAATTTGTTGCAAGAAATTAATAATTATAAAGGCGACGTGACCTCAAGTGGCATGATATTCATGTCAATTTTAATTAAAGTCATTATGTTTATTTATTTGTAGTTTATTTGACGAGGTTTTCATTACATATATTAGACCATACGAGGTCAATCGATTGTTTGAACGCTAATGTAACGTGTATTAGTGACTAAAGTCGCGGGTTCGGATTGGTTAATCGATTTATTTGATATTAGCTAGACGTAACTGCAATTAATTATAACACTTTCAAGATTATTGTAATTATAATACACAAAATGTCACACACTAAGTCTTCTCAGGACGACATCAAATTCTTTTTCAACTACGAACTTCCCGTGGCTGTGTCCTACCGGCAACTGACTCTCAACTGATTCGTTTATTTTGGGAATCTGGTTATATAACCGTGGCAAGGACCCCACAGACAACACCTACTCGTATTCTACATTGTAAGAACTTTTGCTTAACCTAACAACTGGTCACCCAGAACCCAGTTCCTATTGCTCCCTGGCGCGCACCACAGAGAAAACACAGTTTCTCCTATATTGTTGTATGTTGGGAAGTGTTTACTGAGCCGTTGCCTAGCAATGCTTTGATCAAATCTGTTACAATAATAAATAACGAACTAGGAAGAATATAGAAGGCACCACAATAGCCATAATTTCCATGGAGATGCTGAAGAAAACCACGGAAACCTTAGTGCGAGTAGTCGTCATCCGGACCTACTTTCAATCTAGACAGAAGCATTAACGCTTGAGACATCTCTCTCGGAAATTAGGGAATAAGAAATTAAAGCATAAATATCGCCTTTATTTCGAATATTTTATTACAAAACAGTTATGCTCTTTACGCAATAAATATGCAGCTGTCAACATAACAGACAAGTAGACGCAACTGAAGACTCTGCAGACCAACACTTCATTTTTTTTTAATGCTAGTGGGGTGGGACTGAGTCCCTTATACTGCGGCCACTTCTGGCCTACTGTACCAGCCCCAGATGATAGGTGAGGGTGATTGTGGAGCAATTGGTGGAATGAAGATTGGCAGGGGAGAAAACCTGCCCCAGCGCCACTTTGTCCACCACAAATCCCACTTGTCCAGACACGGGATCGAACCCGGGCCGCCGCGGTAGGAAGACAGCGACTTACCGCTTGAGCTATGGCGCGGCCCCACAGAACTACTAAATGATGCATCATACTCCGATGACTGCATTAGCTTTGTATGTAAGTTATGTTGTGATAATCACTGGATTCCTGAGACCATTACACGGCATACCAACACAAAAATATTTACAATTAATCTGATTTCGAACATTATCCATCGTCCGGTTTTTTGTTTCAAACAAT
>NW_019740655.1:867795-898949 GCF_002891405.2 Cryptotermes secundus | reverse complement strand
CATTAAGGGAGGAAGGTATACTGAGAGTGTTTGAGAACAGGGTGTTGAGGAGAATATTTGGACCGAAGAGAGATGAAGTGACAGGAGGTTGGAGAAAAGTGCATAATGAGGAGCTTCATAACTTTTAATCTTCTCCAAGTATAATTAGAATGATCAAGTCAAAGAGGATGAGGTGGGCAGGTCATGTAGCACGAATAGGGGAGACGAGGAATGCGTATAGAATATTGGTGGGAAAGCCAGAAGGAAAGAGACCACAGCGAAGACCAAGGCGTAGGTGGGTGGACAATATTAGAATGGATCTTAGAGAGATAGGACGGGATGATATGGATTGGATAGATCTGGCTCAGGATGGGGACCAGTGGCGGGCTGTTGTGAACACGGTAATGAATCTTCGTGTTCCATAAAATGCTCGGAAGTTCTTGAGTTGCTGCAGAATTGGTGGCTCCTCCAGAAATGCTCAGCTCCATGAGTAAGTAAGTAAGTAAGAATACCACAGGCACAAATTTTAGATTTTAAGTACAATAACAAGAGAGCCTCGCGAACTCCATGTGCATGACCACACATTCTGCCTTTAGAAAGATGGTACCAGATATACAGACGTACAGAAATAATACAAAATCAGCATTACTTTAGTAAAAATAATATCAGGTACAAAACTATACACATAAATACACATAATTCATTATTTGTTAGTAAAAAGTCAGCAAACATTTAAACTGTATAATCCAACGCACAATCGTGATTATGGTACCACATGGTACGTCGGCCATTAATTGGCCTATTTTACCAGCCCCAGATGATAGATGATGAGTGTGGAGGAGTCTGTGGGATGAGGTTTGGCAGAGGAAACTTGCCCCAGTGCCATTTTGTTCACCACAGAACTTACATTACTTTACCTTGGCTCGAACCCTGGCCGCCGCGGTGGGAAGCCGACGACTGACAGCCTGAGCTATGTCACAGCGTGTGTGATCTAGGCTAACAGCTAACTGAGAGGCGAATGGGTGAACATAGTGACATTTGTCACAATAACTGAATTTGCCCGTATAAGTGAGAAGGCCATGTAATGCTAGTACGAACGCTGCGGAAGTGTAGAGGTGTAGCTCCCTGCATTCTCACCTTCAGCGTTGTGTGGACATGGGTAATTAGCACACACTTCATCTCATTTTGCTATGTGGGAAGAGCGCCCCCTCTCCAATCCTATAAGATTGATGGGCCCCACAGACGGTCTGTCTGTGAGACAAGGAGAATCATTGGCCTCTTCTTGAATTGAAACCTATACTGTAACAAATAAATTGATTAGGCACTATGCTACAAGCCGGAAGTTCGCGGGTTCGATTCCCGATAAGGTCATTGAATATTTTCGATTTGCCTAATACTTCCAGCCGCACTATGGCCCTGGGGTCGACACGCCCTCTAGTATAAATGAGTACCAGGAATCTTCCTGGGTGTAAAGTGCGGCCGGCGCGTAAGGCTGACAACTCCACCGCCATCTGTGAGCCCATTGTCTAGAAGATGTGAGAGCCTCGCCCTATCACACCCCTATGGGCCTTCACCGTCTGTTACTGGTACAGAATTATCTTTTATGTGTAACCAGTATCATACAGACTGACCTATCACGTCTCGTTAGAGGACCACTCATCCGATTGAAGTTCAGGATACGTAAACTCATCTATTTCAATGTTGTAGGTAGACGCTTCTGTGTTGCTTCTCTAAAGGTTACTTAATTTCACAGAAGGGACGGGATTTTAGGGAATAATCAAAGACACATTGGAGTAGTTATGCATCAAGAGTCTTGTGTGTCATAACCGTAGGTGTAGTGCACCTGTGTCCTGAAGATTTTGGACTCAAAAAGAGTCTAGAAAGTGTTCGCTGCTGACAGGAGTGTCATGCGAATACCGACCTTCTGTTTCTTGCTACATATGTAATAAATTTCATCTAAAATAAGTCGAAAACTGAGAAGGCTGAGATAAATAGTTCTTTGATGTCAGTTCACCAAATACAAATACATTAGTTTCGTTATAATTTAACTTTGCAGAGCAGGAAATGGTGATTGCTTAAGTTAAGATTCAGTATTGCTTATTGTGATATCAGTTTGGATCAAAATTAAGCTTAGGAAGTGACACAGTAATAGAGCAAGGTTTCCACATATGTTTAGGCCGTAATGTTATAGAGAATTATGATTATTTCAATAAAAATAAATAAATAAATTTGAAGGCATGTCCGGGGTAATTTCAGGGACGTTAAAAATATAAACTAAGAGATATATATACAATTCTACGCGTTCATGACAAGGAACCGGGATAACTCAGTCGGTATAGCGACTGGTCACGGGCTGGACGACCGAGAGGTCAGAGTTCGAGTCCCTGAGGAAGCACGGATTTTTACTTCACCTCCAAATTGGCTCTGGAGCCCACCCAGCCTCCTATCCAGCGGGCACCTGGAGTTCTTTCCCCAGGATTAAAGCGGCCGAGGCGTGAAGCTGACCAATCATCTCTAACCAGTGTCGAGATCATGAAAATATGGATCTATACATCGACCTCCCCATACTTCATGGAGTAGTGCTTAATTAGCTAAGTACAGGGTTAAGTACGTGTATACCTTCTTTAACAATTGTAGTTTAAACACTAGGGTCTTCACAGTAGGTATTAAAACGTCTGATGATATTAAAAGGTAGACTAAGCAACACTGGCAGAGCTTTAGTTAAATGCTGATGGTGGTTTATTACCGTATAAAATTTAATCGATATTGATCAGGTTGTTTCGGGGCTGTTACCTGCGGACATGGCAAAACTTACACATGCTGTATAATCTAAATATATTTAGCTTGCCGTATTTGCGCCTAGGAAAGAGAGGAACATGGCGGTATTTTAGTTTTTTGTTACAGCCGTACATTTGAGTGAGATTCGACCATCCAGTCAGCGAATGAGTACTGTTTAAATGAGAACACAATCCCTAGTACAGGAGAGTGAGTGACACGGGGTCAAAGCAAGTGGCGCGGAATGCGATTCGGTCCTTGGGTTACTGCAAAGATGCCTTCCGGATCGGTTTGCAGGAAACAAGAGAACAGCATCCGGTTCCACACTCCGCTACCAGAAACCAGTTCGCGTATGTTCACTGCGGAATGCAGCGGCGATACAGTACAGCATGGTTTTCCGATATTCACTTGCAGAGTTCTGTCAAGACAGTGAAAACGGTGAAAACTGTTGTCCACAAAGAAGGTAAAAGTAAATTTGCATCATGAACTCAATTAGTTGAGCTCCACGCCCGAAATACAGCGCCATATTTTTTTTTATTTCGGCACTAGATTAAGGTGAGTGGTCTGCTTCACGCCCCTGTCGCTTTACCCCCTGGGAAAGATCCCTCTGTATCTATAGGATAGGCAACTCGGTGGGCTCCACATTCGGTCTCGACTCTGAGGAGAAAAGAAGAGTTTTGTACTGTCGGGAATCGAAGACGGGACGCCCAGCCCGTAGTCCGCCACTGTACCAACTGAACTATCCCGAATGCAATGGACACTGGACAGTTATAGAGAAAGCATAATGGTGGTATTTGAGAACAGTGTGGTGAGTAGATTATTGTGACGTCAGAGAGAGGAAGTAAGGAAGATGGGAACTACGTTTTGAGGAGCGCCAGGCGTGTGACATAGAAATAAGTGAACTCTGGCAAAGCCTACAGCTATCAGCAGTGTTTAGGACTGTGGCTAGAATCGACGTTCAACTTAGTAAAAGAGTCGCAGCATCTGCAGAAGGCACCTTTGAAATAAATTACATCCATTACACGTGGCTCAAAGCGCTACCTCGTGGCTCTGCCTCAGAAGGTTCTGAGGGCGCTTCACAGTTACACAAACTTCTGAGGAGCAGTGGATTTTCTTTTATGGGATAAGTCGTAACCTGACATAGGATTTACCCTCTCTCTTACTCAGGCGGAGGAAATTATTTTCAAGCTACAGGGTCAGATATTCGAACCAGGATTCTGTAATTTCTACGGAAATGCAAAAATATTAGTTTATTAAAGCTTATACAGGGTGAATCGTATAGAATCGGCCCGATGAATTTGCTAATAATTCCGCAGGTGATGCATATAACCGCTCACAATTACGACATAATAATCCGTGGGCCGTGCTGAGTCGAATGGTGTGCGCATGATCCGGCAAGTGGCAGCCCTTATGCTGCAAGGTCAAGGACAATCCCGAAACGTGTCTGCAGTGCGCAGGCGACAGTCATGGAGTACACTGTTGAACAGCGAGTGTTTCTAGTGCCTACTTGAAAACGGCGGACACTTTCAACACCTGCTCTGATCACGGCACACAATCCAAGATAAGATAGCTGTAAATTACTTTAATATCTGTATGGTATATTTTATATTACACCTCATTTCGTCGGGCCGGTTCTATATGAATCACCCTGTATTTTAAACATTGTTCAAAAGTTATGGACTCTGCAGGGTGGCTGCTGTATAACCCCCAGACGGCACAAAGCAGAGTCCTTGAGAAACTGACCACTTATATTCAACTCGGGTGTCAATACATTTTTTTTTTGATTCCGAAAATTTATTACCGTGTTCAGAAGAATCAGCCACTGGGGCTTCTACCATCCCACGATTTCACATACTTCTTGAATTCCCGTTCTATTTGCGTCCTCCCATCTGTATCTAGATCTCACTAGTGATCTCTTTCTTACAAGAGATGTGAAACCTCGAAACCGATCTTAAAGAAATATGAAGTGAGGCTGTGAACTGGACTACTAAAAAGGTAAAGCTATCTCTGTAATAGGCCGTGGAGGCCCATAGGTTTGTAAGATGATGAGGCTCCCACATTTTCTAGACAGCGTTAAGGTTGTCAGTCTTACGCGCCAGTCGACCTTTACCCACAAGAAGCTTCTTTGTACTAATTTCTGTTAGAGACTGAGTCGAACCTAGGGCCATAGTGCGGCTGGAAATATTAGGTAAATTGAAAAAGTGCAATAACCTCATCGGAAATCGAACCCGCGACCTTAGAACTGCATTAATGTGGCTCCAGTGGCGGTCTCCTGTGAACACGATAGTGATCCTTCCAGATCCATGAAGCGTAGGATTTCTTGTCGGTCTGATTGACAATCAACTTCTGAAGAAGTTGGCTGTCAGTCTCTTAGACTATGTACCGTCTTCTCGTAGGATGTTAATGAGTAACTGATCCGAAGGAGTTTTGAATAAACCCCAATTTATGCACTTATCCAGAATTTGCTTCACGGAGTGATAAAAATCACGGAAAACTTCGTCTAATATTCCGGCCGAGATGGCAACCCAGCACCTCTCGAATATGTTATCGCTACACCTACTTGACTCGGTTTCTGAAGATTGGTTCTCTTTCCAGGATTTAGTTATCCCGTGATATCTGAAGATACCTCGAGACGAAGTAATAATTCTAACATCACGTGCTATTGCCACAAGAGGCGCGAATACTAGCCACTGTCAATGCACGAAGCACCAGTCTGATACATCCGCAACATCGCGCAGTTTCCCGCTAACGCTCCTCGCTTATACGCGAGGATTTCAAATATGACGTTGATACGTCTGGCATATTTTGGGGCTATTTTATTTCCGATAGCCACAGGATGTTTATGGGTGGGTTATAACTCGCCCCCATCCATTCCCACACACGACTGCAACACAGATTTCACCCTCTCCAATTTTTTTTTCTGTTCTAATGGCCTCGTGTTTTCCGGATGAGAACACATTTGTGCCTGAGGCGTCTAAGCTTGCTAATGCAATGGGAGCTGACAGAATACAATAGAGGACTGCTTTGGGTCCATAGTGGGCTGCGACGGGGGAGGGGTGGGATTCACGTGGATGGATGTATGGCTCTAGGGGTTTACAGGTATAGTGAGGGGGGGGTGATTTGCTGCGGTCTATAAGCAATGGCTAGTGCAAGTTTCCAATTTTGATTCTCCGCTTCCTTTCCGCTTTAATTCCCAACTTTTACGTGGTGTCTCCTTCCTTCTTTCCTCAATTTTACCATTAAAAATAACGGAGATATCTGTCCACGAAGTAACAAGGGAACGTATTAGATTGGAACAGAGATTTTTTAAAATTGTTTCAGACATTTTATTTATACTACATCTGAGTATGTATAGTCAAGAATACCCGAACTCTGACATTGTGATCGGTAGGAATTTAATTGAGCCAGTGTTCAAATTCGAGTTATGTGGACTATCCAATATATAACAGATACATTATTCTCTGAACTAATTGTTTCTTTAACAGTCTTTTCCCTTGATATGCTTGCCTTCATCCAGTATTCTCCATTTCTCCGTCTCTGATCTGATGGTAGGCAACAGTGACCGATATTATAGTGCCAACGCAAACTGTGTTCACCTCTGTTTCGTAGCTTGCAATCTTTAGCCCATAAAACTATCACAAATCGTGCCATATTTACGTATATTACAAAATAGGTCGTCTGGAAGGGCACGTGGGAACGTGTTTGAGGCACTATGCTACAAGCTGTAAAGTCACGAGTTCAATTCGCGATGAGGTCATTGGATTTTTCAGTGGATCTAATCCTTCCAGCCGCGCTATGGCCCTGGGGTCGACTCAGCCTCTAACAGAAATGAGTACCAGGAATCTTTCTGGGGGTAAAGGGCGGTCAGCGCGTAAGACTGACAACCTCACCGCCATCTTTGAGCCGATTGTCTAGAATATGTAGGAGCCTCGACGTCCCAGGAGCCTATGGGCTTCCAAGGTTTGTTGCAGGGATAGCTTCACCTTCTTTGTCTTTTTTTTAAGTTATCTGAAATACGAAGGTTTTAGTTGAAAATTGTGGAGAATCCTTGGGCACGAGTTTTACAGGCCAAAACAATTAAAAATATCCGTATCGACACATGTCCGGAAACATTTTCAAAGGCTATTCGGAAAGTAACCTCCGGTTACATGTAGACAAAACGAATAATGACAGAAACCAATTATATATACACAAAATATTTATGTAGTTAACCTACTTCTCAACGTAGTCACCACCGGGGTTGAGGAACTTGTCTTATCAGGGAATAAGTCTATGTATACCTGTGTCAAAGAAGACTACCGCCCGTGAGCTCAACCACGTTTAGACACCTTGCATCAACTCCTTATTATATTTGAAGTGCTGTGATCCCAAACAGTTCTTCAGGTAAGTGATAGGCACTCTGAGCGAGATCAGAGCTGTCAGGATGGTGGTCAAACAACTCCCGGTTAGAATGCTCCAGGGGTGTTCGAGTACGAGCAGCTGTATGAGGATGCGGTTTTCTTAGATGAACACTCCAATCCTTTTGTTCTGAATGGTACTACGCAGATTTGTAGTGCTTCTCATTACGCTTCCGACGTTATTGTGCTCCCTTGTTGCATGAATTCCACCATCAGCACTCCTCTACACTCCCAGAAAAGAGTTGCCATCAGCTTTGGTGCAGACATTTGTATAAAGTGTTTTGGCTTGTTTGGTGAATTGTGTGCGCATCTACTGCTTTTGTCTGTTCTTTGGTTTAAACTGTCACTAATGAAATCCAGGTTTCATCGGGTGTTAGTCGTACGATATGATTGAGAAATTCATTGCCATCTCTGTGTCGTCGCTCTAAAAATGTTAAAAACCGAAGCCATTCTCTGCGTTTTGTGTGCATCCATGAATATTTTCGAAAGCCATCTTGCACAAAACTTGTGATAGCCTAGCATAACTGTGATAATCTCGTAGAGAACAGTGCGTTAAATTGTGTGGAAATTCACATGAAAGTTCTGAAATTGTGAAGCGGCGATTTTAAAAAATTGCTTAGTCAACATTTTGGACAAGATCATCGCTCACTACAGACGGCAGAACACTTCGCTCCTCGTCGTGAATATTTGTTTGCCCATCTTTGAACAATCTACACCATTCATATACAGTTCCTTATACCTTTTGGCTGTAATCCGCGCATAATTCATGATGAATTTCTGCAGCACTTGTAATTTTGGCATGACGAAAGTGGGTAACAGCGCAAATTTCGCAGCTGGCGGGATTATCAATTGCAGAACGCACCATGACTTACTCCGTAGAGACAAGAACAAACATAGGTGACCAGATATGAGACGGTTTACAAGGCAGTGAGTCATGTGACGCTACCTCGCATGTGCGACCTCTTCCCAGCCCTTACATTAGTTGCCTAAAATAAACGAAGACTTTTTCCGAATATCCCTTGAAATTTGTGATTTATAACCGGAAGAATGCATGATGGTGCTTCGACACAATTTAGCCGCGCTGTGCGAGATGTTCTCAGTAACACTATCATAATCAATGGATGGGTGAAGGAGGAGCCACTGCGTGTCTCCACACTCTCCATATCTGAATGCTCTGGACTTTTACTTGTGGGGACACCTGAAAATTGTTGTGTGTGCATCTTCTGTTGACAACGAAGAGGCAGTTGACAGTCACATTGTGCGGATGCCTGTCAGACTATCCACAGCTATCCCTGCATCTTTGAGCGGATGCGGCAGTCCATGATGGGACGTGTTGAGATGTGCATTGAATCTCATGGAGGAAGTTTTGAGCACTTATTTCAAATGCAGTCTTTGAAGCATAACACACAAATTATATGTTTATGGACATATATTGATAAGGATAATATTTCTTATTTTGGTATACTGAAATCATGCCCAGAATTTGTTCGCACATTTCAGTTTCACGCTATAACTTAATAACGCCTTTCATTATTATAGTTTGGCTTATGTAGAATGGACACATTCATAATGGTAAGCCTGAATTAAACCATTAACCGGACTTCAGTTTTGTTATAAATCTGTATTTCAAACCCTTGCCTCTAAACTTTAATTTTGTTCCTGTCCAAGTACCACAGCTATGTTAAATGGATGCTTGTCGTCACGGTCTGGTGCGTTCTCGGGTGACGGATGGATGAGACCGCCTCCAGACATGGAGGGTGGCTGCCAATATATTGAATAAGAGGTCGCGGATAGCCAACAATGGGTGATCTTCCAGCTTGGAGGTTGAGCGTGAAGCTAACAAATAGTCGTCTTAAAAAGTCATTTTGCTACGAAATGTTGCACTTGACCTCTATTTAGGATTGCTTGGATAATCGACACTCATATAGCTCAGGATAGGAACCAGCGAAGGACATTTCTGAATACAGCAATGAACCTTCGTGTTCTGTAAAATCTTGGGATATCGTTGGGTTGCTGAACGACTGGTCGCTTCTCAAGGACTAAGTTCGATGAATTTTTGGAATTTATAGCTGTATTTTAAACATGTTTTTCCTTAGTGCTTGGCACTTTCGTTTTGAATTGAATGGAATTAGGTTTTCTTCGAGTAATGCGCCTGATTGCTGACTTTCTCACATATTACGCGGAACAATTTTGCTTCCATAAGAACCTAACAATGAAGGTCGATAGTTTTTTTTCCTGTCGGGGGACACCAGTGTACATGGGCGTAGTGGGGCGCGCAAGACTAAACTAATTAGTTCCATTAGGAAGACTGGCGTTATTGGAAAACGGGATGCCTGGAGAGTGCGCGGTATTGAGTTATATTGCTTAGTAAGTCGGTAGACAGCTTAACCTTATGGATCGCAGCTTCTGGCTTCATTCACCTAAGAAGCAGCATTATTCATGTTGTTGCTGAGAAATGGGACGCAATTCCTTTCACTCCCAAGCCACAGAAGTGCACTGATTGCTAACAAGTGGTTCGGATTCATTTCTAGCAAGAGAGCTCATTTTGCAGTTTCCGTGTGCCACTATGGTTTTTATTGCTGCAAATTCTTCACCTACGATTAATTTCATTATATTCTTATCATTGTAGTACCGGTTCCTCTTCTTGGATTATGAATCTTCTTCAACAACGTAATATTTACGTACTTTTCGATAACGTACATATCTGGCAGTATTTATATTGTCACGATTTAGGGTTGTGACTATAGACGGGGTATAGATTGGTGAATTGATTTATTGACCACCTATACACACCAGTCGAAACTACAAGTAATTGCAGCTCTATGGCTGATTTCCACATCCTACAAATCACTACACGCAAAGTCTTCTCCAGCCTGCATTTTGTTCAAGAGCCGTTCCCTGTCAACGACTTCTAACACAGGAGATTCTTCAGCTTCCCGTGCTCAGGTCCTTTCTGTCCAGAGAATATCCCGCAACTGAATTCTCTCAATTCCCCTCGTCCTGAGTCCCTCGTTGGGGCGGACCCCACAGTTGCTATGGGCGATTGCCTAGCGATAGTTTGGCTATCTTTGACGTGTTTGCCGGCCGTTATCAAGTAGCAACTCTTGTGTTCTTGTTTGTTTCGAGGTGTTTGCCTAGCGACGGGTCTGTAAGCTAAAATATATACTGATTAATTTCGTGTCTGTGTCAGAACACTAAATACTTGATCTTAATTCTAGCCGTTGCAAGTAAAGGACACCACGCCCTTCCGAGACGCCTGTAGATATCTGTCTACACGGCGTAACTTCCCAAATTATTATAGACATCATAGACACCGCTTTGAGAACCTCGAATGTCACATCCATTGAAATGTTTTTATCTCCTAACAACAGTAGCAAGCCTGGTCTCGGTCTGACCCCCGCCCGTGTTCTTTCGGGCAACTGTAACGTATTCGATGCTTCACATTGGAAATTATACACAGCAGCTGATCAATAAATTGTGTAACTTTCGCAGTTTCGGGCCAACTCATCCTATCCGAGTCATACATATGCAGCAGACTACACCATGAATCTTCATTGCCTTAAATTGGAGTGTTCGAAAGGAAGCGCTGTAACACGGTGATCCATTTATTTTATTTTGGTAATATTATTTTCTTAAGAAATTTTTGCGTATAGTAGGGGACTTTTTTTTAAACACATCACCATGAGCCCATGATATGTGATCAGGTTAAGTAACTACGTGGTTCTACAGAGCAGAGATCTTGTTTAGAAGCTGCTAGTTCAAAGCTGGTCAGGATATTCTCCCCAATTTATGGAATCCGAAATTTCTTTACCCTCTACACAAATCTCACCACTAGACTCTATGCTGAATCAGATGAATCTATTCCATACTATCATAGCCTACTTCTCGAAATCTATTCATTCTACTTTCATTTACGGCTAGGTCTACTAAGTAGTCTTCTCCCTTCAGGTTTGCTGTTCATATATGCAGGCACTCGCATGTCTGATACATTTTAATGTCCTTGATTCGATCACCATAATGAAACCTGATCTCTGATGTTAAGAGAAGAAGTTAACCTGAGGGGGCTGAGAAGGATATGTGGACCGAAGGGAGACGCCATAAGAGGAGGCCCGAGACAATTTTGTAGTGAGGAGTTGCATAACTTGTACTCTTCGCCGAATATAATTAGAATGTTCAAGTCAGGGAGATTGAGATGCGCAAGACATAGAGCTGTGAAGGTGGGAGAGGCAGAAGGAAGGAGACTATTATGACAGCTTGGACGTGGGTGGGAATATAATATTAATATTGATCTTAAAGAAATGGAATAGAGTCGTATGTACTGGATTCATCTGGCTCAGGATAGCGATCATTGGACGGCTCTTGTGAGCACGGCAGTGAATCTTCGGGTTCTATGAAATATTGGGAAATTCTTGAGTGACTGAGTAACTGACGTCAGCACCATGGGGTCATTTAATGATATTTGGGGAAGAGCAAAAATGATTAATCATATTACGTGTAATTGTCTTCATACTTCTGCTATCGTAGGTCTGAATATTCTCAACAGAACATTGTACTCGAACCGCCGAACCACTGATTTTCCCTTAACGCTAAAGAAGAAGCTTCATAATCGCACGAACACAGAAAAATTAACATATTCCTGTGTCATGCTCTTAGGTTTTTAGTCAGAAGATGGGAATATCTGAGCTGAATTGTAGAAATTATTCTCCGAATTCTATTCTTGTTCCAATGACGGAACGCACTGTACGCTGTCGTGAGTCTGACAATCAAAACACCTCATTTTATTAAATGATTTCATATTGCAAAATAACACATAAATTCTTTTTGATTTCTGACTCTCAGACGTAAAAGTAATTCGTTACGATTCCATACGTGTTTCTAAAACATTACATCACGTCAGTGTTTTGGCTTCTAGACTTTCGTTTCCCCGTAATAAACTGGTTTTTAGTGAGCTTTTTGAAAAGTTTAAACGTTAAAATTTCCTGTAGCTATGAAATTTCTCATATCGACAAAAGCAGTTCTCTCACACTCCATGACATGTTCACCTGAAGAGGTTTACAATGAATTCAGTGAAATGTAGCCTGCTTTTTGTGCAGACAGCGGACGTTTTTCCTCGAGTTGGAGTGACGGACTTAGATTAGTTTTTTAGAGGCTTTATCCTGTACATTAACTTTCCCACTGACTGTTTTCATCAAGGAAATTATAAAACGAGTTTTTATACCTCACTGAGCGTCGTAGCCCACGGTCAGCTTGCCTACTTTAACCACTATTCCTTTGTGCACCGAATCCCGAGGCCAGATATCTTAACAAAGGTTTTCATTGCTACATAATAAACCGTATTCACTGGGAAATTATTATACGTAAGGTAAAGTTATTATAGTATCATAGCCTTCATGTGTTTGCAGCAGCATTGCTCCTATCTCTGTCATGGCGGATGATACGCACACAACTCTGCAAAATCTATTAGTTCTTCGGTCTGCATCCTTTCACGTGCAAATCTAACTGCAATGGAAATTCTTTCACCTTAAAACTCAATTTTTTAACATGAAAACAATCCCCACTGGTAGCTTTGAGAATTTATGACTCCCCTGCTGATTTATCATATATAGACCCTAATCTCTGACCAGGAAGAACAAATGGATTAATTTGCCCGGGCCAATTATAGAACAGAATGAGCTGTAATAATCTCGTATCTTATCGTTTCTACCCTGAAGCAAGTTCCACCATAACTCTGATATTGTTTTGATTCTTTGATGTGGTTTATTACCCAGAAGACAATGCAGTTGAATATTTAATCAAATTTAAATTTGCTGACAATACTGTTCTCTAGTAAGAAACGCTCTCCATTCATATTAGGATATTTTTGTATTAAATATATTGTCACTTGTAACAATGACTAAGAAGCTGGTTTAGATTGGTAATTGGATTTATTGACCGCTTATAGGTCATAACTACAAATAATTATAACACTATTGCAGATTTACACAATGTACAACCACGCTAACCTTCTCAGTCTCTCTGCTCTGGTCTTCATGGATATATGTATAACACAGAAACTAAATCATACGCTCCCAATACCATTGCAATGTGGCACACATAAAGTCTTCAAATCACACGTTAAATCTTCACAGGCCGACTTCTTGTACTCTTCTTCTACTACAAACTTCAACTGGCTCTCTCATACCGAGAACAAACTCGTCCCCTAACCGAACGAATTCTGTCGCTTATATAGCCAAGGAACGGACATGCATCACAGGAAACACATGTCACGTGACCACCATCCACCGCAGCGTGACGTCACCGCGGACCGTTAACCGTGTTTGCAGAGCTGTTGTTTGGCAACGCGTTGATCAGTTCCGTTACAAAATTGACATGACTGCTGAAAACCGGAATAGTCCATTACCAGACGACTGCTCACTAGGCAGAATAACAGAACAACAGAGGAACTGTTTTAGGTGGTAGTCTCTGATCGGTTCGCCCCGAAGTTATATAAGGAGGACACGTGAGAAAGCTAGGTTAGTTTAATCGCTCAGTCGTAGGAGAATTAAGAAGGCAATTCAGTTCAGTAGCTGAACTGAGTTGAATATTCAGCTGTGGACTGTTAACCGGCGGACAACGCAAGCTGAAGAAGTGACCGATTCATAATTCAGAACAAAACCTGTCATGCAGAAGAGAAGACACTCGCAGTCCAGTTAACGAATGGAGCGAGTCTTTGGCAGTCGTCGGTTGTGGGCTGTTATAATTGATTGCAGTGAAGAGTAATTGTAAAGAAGATGGCAGTACATCCAGTAATCCAACCCAGAGCCCGTTATCAATCGTCACGGAACCACGGACACGTGACAACATTCCGAATTCCTCTGGTCATATTCATGCATATTTATTTGTAAATCTAAAGAGAGAAACTAAGAAAAGCCCCACCTAAAATTTCCACCAAGTCCACAAATCTGCGTAGCCTATTAGCAGAGTGCTTCTGGAGAACTCAGCGTTACCCCACTCATAATTTGCCAAATGTTGAGTGCTCCTAACCAAATAAATACAAGTACAGTGATTATTATTTTATTTTCTGCCATTACATTGTTCATACCGTAACATCGAATCCATAATCTGTAAACTGCACGCACTTCGGCAAAAATGAACTATTCCAGTTTTGTTCGAATAGCAGCCATTAATGAAGAGACATATGAATGTGTGATACAGTCTCAGACCCGATTTAGACTGTCAGTTCACTGTCAGTTCACAAAATGTTCTTTACCCCCAGAAAGATTCCTTGTACTCATTTCCGTTAGAGGCTGAGTCAACCTCAGGGCCATAAAGCGGCTGGGAGGATGAAGTCAATTGAAAAATCATATGAACTAATTGGGAATCGAAGCTGCGACCTTCCTGCTTGTAGCATAGTGCCTC
Source organism: Cryptotermes secundus (assembly GCF_002891405.2). Taxonomy (NCBI): domain Eukaryota; kingdom Metazoa; phylum Arthropoda; class Insecta; order Blattodea; family Kalotermitidae; genus Cryptotermes; species Cryptotermes secundus. The sequence continues at coordinate 884,400 of NW_019740655.1, read as the reverse complement.
AACCAAGAATCGGGCCCGATACAATTTCTTAATTCATCCAAAGTTTAACTGTGTTTTTATTTAAACTTATTTACTTACATACTTGATGAGCAGATTCCTTAGGAACCTAATAATCGTTGGGACCATCCAGAAATTTCTGGTTTCTAAGGAAATATACGTGCTTTATTAAAAGCAATTTCATTTCATAGGATAAAGGGAAAAACAACGCCATCAATTCAGTTAATCAGTCACTGATTTTTAACTGTATGTCGGAAATAATAAGATCTTAATTTCTTAAGAAGCTACTACCTTCACAATTTCAGAGACGTGCAGTGATTTCTGATTCCTCTCCCTTATTCTCAAACGGGCAGAATGTCGTTATTGCCATAGAAACGAGACTTACTTACTCATGGAGCTGAGCCCTTCTTGAGGAGCCGCCAATTCTGTAGCTACTCAAGAATATCCCAGCATTTTATGGAACCCGAAGGTTCATAACCGTGTTCACAAGAGCCTCCAGTGGTCCCTATCCCGAGCCAGATCAATCCAATCCATAACATGCCATCCTATCTCTCTAAGATCCATTTTAATATTGTACACCCATCTATGCCTTGGCCTTCCCAGTGGTCTCTTTCCTTCAGGCTTTCCCACCAATGTTCTATATGCATTCTTCCTCTCCCCCATTCGTGCTACATTCTCTATCCACTTCATACTCCTTGACTTGATCACTCTAATTATACTTGGAGAAGAGTACAAGTTATGAAAATAAAACTTATAAAATGAAAATTTTTTAATGAATATAAGTACCAGCATACCAGCAACACAATTATTTAAACTCAAACCCTTCCGTACTTTCCTTTACACAGAATATTTGGGAGAATCAAATTGCTTCCACTTGCACTCGTCGCTGTTCCTCCTCCTCCTCCGTGAGTAGCACTGTGAATCTTTTGTTGCCTTTTGCATCTTCTGCTTACGAGAATTGTAGGTCAGTTTCAGTCCTTTCTCGTACACATTGTATACAAGATGAGGACGTTGGTGCAATTTCATAGCGTCCACTGTTTGCCTCAAACGTTTCAAGAGATCATGTAGAGTTCCTCTGCTAAATATGATTAGTCAGCCATAGCCGTGATCTTCTGTTTTTCTAAAAGTCAATCCTGGGTCCCTTCTAAAGAACAAAGCAACTCTGTCCCAATATTCTGCCATTCTACCGATTCTGGACGCTGTGTTCCTTGCATATTTGAACAGCAAACCTGTGAATGTGATTCAGTGTAAGTTCAAAGCCAGCTTATATACGGACGAATCTTTGGTGGCATAGTCTTTTGCAGCATCTGCAGGTAAAACTGCATTTCGTCCAAGCTTCTTCAGAGGAGATCCTCTCAACCAACCCAGTCACGAAATGTCCTGCAAGTAATTACCACGTGTCTTTTCTGCAGCTCCAAGGGGTTTCCCAGAATTTAGAGCAGAACTTATAGATTCTGTTTATCATTGTGCCCTGACACGTGTTCATCTTTTCATCATGATCTTAAAAGAATACTATCAGTGTCTGAGACCAAAACTGTCCACTCATTCACTCACTCACTCAGAGAGCCGAGCCCTTCTTGAGAATCGGCCAGGTTTGCAGGTGCTAAAGAACTTCCCAGCATTTTATTGAACCCGAAGGTTCATAACCGCATTCACAAGAGCCCTCCATTGGTCCCTATTCTGAGCCAGATCAATCCAATCCTTACCATCCCATCCTATCTCTCTATGATCCATTGGTCTTCCCAGTTGTTATCCATCTGGTTTTCCCACCAATATTATTTTTCTCTCCCCCATTCTCGCTACATGCCCTGCTCATCTCATCCTCCTTGACTTGTCCATTCTAATTATACTTGGAAAAGACCACAAGTTATGAAGCTCCTCATTATGCAGTTTTCTCCAACCTCCTGTCACTTCATCTCTGTTCGGTCCAAATATCGTCACTGAGTATGTATGTAAATCGTGAGATTCTCGTTATGTTTTATCCTAAGCTGCTCACTTGTATATTTTGAGACCCAAATGTTTTCCTCAAAACTTTGTTTCCAAATACTTCACCAATTTGAGTCCCTCCCTCAGTTTCACAGACTATTTGTCATACCCATACAAACCAAAAGCTAATAGCATTATCATTAACGTACTGAAATTACGCGTGGTGAGAGAAAGTTTCAAAAAGAAATAATAATATCCATTTTATATTTGTTGACTTGAATTTTGCTCTTGTGTCTATATCATGTGAACACCTGTAGTGCTGCCGGCTTTTCGGAGGTCGTAAAGAATTGAGATGAATGAAGCATGTACTTCCGAAACGTCGGAAATACTGCCCACACCCTCACAGTGTAGACACCAATGATTTGAAGTATCAAAGACAGTTAACTATCGTAAAAGCCTATATATAATGAGTAACTAATATCTATTTGTTGTTGACATTAGGAGGTAACTTTAATTTTGAAGTATTTTAAATATCTTCCGATTATAGTATACTGCTTATAGTAGCATATTCGCAGTAGACAAGATACTTTCCTTTGTGTTCCAGTACCTACACTCGGAAAGATAATTCTTTATTCTTAGTCTAGAATCTGTGAAACTTGCCCTTTCATTTCTTGAGATTTCCGCGTGCTACGAGTACGGACTCAAGCATAACCGGAAATGGTGTTGAATCTTGGAAGTGGAAACCGATGTTGTTTATATCGATCTGGCGGACAGCCTCTCAAAGCTTCGCTTCTCGTCTTTCCTTTCTGTCCTTTTCTTCTTTCTTTGCATTCGGTATTTCCTTTTGAAGTCCCCTTCAAGCGATAATAGTAAATAATACTTTGTATGTAGTTCTGGAAAGTATTTTTTACGCACCACGACAGCAAACATGGTTTTAGTTACAATCGGCCTCAGAGTTCAGTGAAACTCATGGAGCCTAAATATGATACACTTACCCAGTACAGAGTGTCTGTCTCTCCAACACTGCCTCTATCTCGGGAACGAACAAGGCTGGACTAGTGTACTACTCAGTGCCTGGATACGTACAGGGTGCACATGCGTTCTGAATACTCAAGGCTGTTACAAATATAAGATCGAAGATTCGCATAATGGCCACAATTTGAATTGTTGATTTATACAAAATAAATCAAACTTTCCCCTGTTCTTAACTAAATGAACACCACAACGCTAATGTAGACTTCTGCACTGGATGGAAAAGAGCAGTCAGCTTCACGCCCCGGCTGCTTTACCCGCGGTACCCATTAAATAGTAATGGTAGGCCCCAGAGCCAAACTGGTCGATGTGGAAAAGATAAAAATCGCTTGCCACTGCCGAGAATTGAACCCCGGACGTTCAACCCGTATCCCAATGTAATATTAATTGAGCTATCCAGGCTCCTGTTGTTGATTTATAAACAGTATTTAATATGGACGTTGTAGGCATTTGTATGATCTATCTCCGTGCCACATACACAAAAGCCAGCCTCCAATTCTCCATTACCTGTGGCTAGGAAACCGAAAAGAAAATATAAACTTCATACAGCCGAAATTTTGTTCTCTTACATTTTACGAAAATGAAAAGAGAACTAAAAAACAAGATGCATGATTTCCAAACACCAGTTAACTAACTCCATGGAACTAGGTCGCACCATAGCTCAAGCGGTTAGTCGCTGGTTTCCCACCGCGGCGGCCCGGGATCCCGGGTCTGGTCAAGTGGGATTTGTGGTGGACAAAGTGGTGCTGCGGCGGGTTTCCTCCCAGTACTTCGGTTTCCTCTGCCAATCTTCATTCCACCAAATTCTCCATCATCATAATCACCCGGGCAGGCTACAATAGACCAATCAGTGCATATGCATTCCTCGGCGCTCCAATTCGTGCTACATGCCCTGCCCACTTCACCCTCCTTGACTTGATCGTTCTAATTATACTTGGAGAAGAGTACACGTTGTGAAGCTCCTCATTATGCAGTTCTATCCAACCTCCTGTCACTTCATCCCTCTTCGTTCCAAATGTTCTCCTCAACACCCTGTTCTCATACTCTCTCAGTCTGTGTTCCTCCCTTAATGTCAGAGATCAAATATCGCCCCCCCTCATATATATATATATAACATCAGACAAAAATATAATTTTGTATGTTCTAATTTTTATATTTTTATAGAGCAGATGAGAGGACAAAAGGTTCCCTACTGAATGGTAGCAAGCATGACCCAAATGCAATCGCCTCTGAAACTCCTCCTGAATCAAATTGTGATGTTACGGTCGCACCTAAATATCTGAATTGTGTTACATTTCCAAAATATCTTTTAGCTCTCTGTATATCTTGATTTAGTCCTTCATTCTTGTGACGCGGTAGCAACACAAAATTATACGTAGTTCCCTCTGTGTTCACTTCTTGACCAACCTCCTCACGAGCGTCAAGTAAAGTTTCTGTTTTCTTTATGGTATCTGTGTTAACTCCCAGTAGATTTATATCAACATAGACCAGCAGTTGATGTGTCCCATCTAACTTCACTCCCATTTGGTTTTCCTGGAGCTCCCTAGCGGCATATTCTAAGCAAAGTTGGAAATCAATGGCAATAAAATATCTCCTTGTTTTAGATCATTTTGTACAGGAAATTTATCAGTCAAACATTTAGCTATACAGACTTTACTGTATGTTTCATTAAACACATTTTAATGAGCCTGACTAGTTACATTGGTACTCTAAACTCTATGAGAATATTGTACTAAAATACTTCCCTCGTAACTGAATCATAGGCTTTATTGAAGTCTACGAATAGCTGATGTACTGTTTCATTGTACTCCCATTTCTGCAGTATCTAAGACATGCAAAAATTCTGATCAGTAGTTGATCTCTTACGTCAGAACCAACAATAATGTTACCAATAATTCCGTCTGTATATGGATAGAATATGATAACAGTAATATCCCACCATAATTACTAATGTCAAGTTTTATCACCCTTCTTGTAAATTATTCAATTTATCTCTTCAAATATCTGTTATATTACTTATTTTGAAAACTCCATATTAAATGGCGCTATTGTCGCTCCCACTTCAGAAGTTCGTGCGTCCGTCATGAAGATGATATTAATTGTAGAAAATTAAAAATGGAGCCACCGATGGCATGATATCAGTACCGACTTTCATCACAACCTGCTCATCGGTTCTCGAGTTGAAACATGCGGACAGACGGACAGATGGATTCGTTCCGTACACATGGTGCAAAGGGCTCAAACAAAGGAGTACTGAAGAATTCCGTCTTCTGGGATGTGCGCCGTGTAGATCTTGTGTTAATCGACGTTTCGGAGGAAAGTATTGCTGGTTCCTCGTTCGAGAATTTTTCTACCTGAAGATTGAGGCTATGATTTCCTCCGAAACGTCTGTTCACACAAGATCTACACGGCGCCACATCTCAGAAGACGGTTTCATTCATAGTCACCGGTGTAAAAATATCAAGTCTAACTTAAAGGAGTATTGGCCGATGCAAGAGAGGAGTATTACAGCCAACAGGGAATATTCCTTAAAATGGCTGAAAGGCCGAGGCTTGTAGTACATAATTCACGTATAGTGCATCTCTACAGAAGTTGTATGACGGAAGTAAATCCAGCTGGAAATTATAAGGCATTAGAATAAGCGTGAAAATATTTTCTCTTAGGAAGTGAAAGTCGAACAATTGTTCAGTTTACTGTTACATGCGCGGGTTCCATTTCAAGTGAGTTCCTTCGCCAATATCCTCCCCATTTCCAAAAATGTCTTCCTATGTCTTTAGGTCAGAGCCTGAAGATGGAGGAAACACTTTCCTCCGAAACATAGGTAACAATCTACCAGACAACACTGGGACACTTCCTAGCAAAAGATGAAACTTCATAGTCAATTCTGAGATCCTCAGAACTTTCCTATTGGCAATCATTCCATAACCGTGTGTAGGTGGTATTGGAAAGGGGCGGGGGTGACCCCCCCACCCGCTATTTGAAAGGTGAAGCCGCTGGTGTGGATTGCAGGATTGAGTGTTGATAGCACGTCAGTCTCTGAATTCTGATGCCTGCGGTTGCTGTCTTTCCCTGCAGATGTCAGGACTAGTCAGGTTCAATATCCAGTGACCTCTGAATATACACGTATATAAGTGAGAGTGTAGATGCATCATGTTATTTTGTATGGGTGTGAAAATTAGTTTGTCATATTAAGGGAAGAACATAAGAATGAGATTGAGAACAGGGTGCAGAGAAGAATATTTCGACCTAGGAGGGATAACATAATGGAAGAAACTACCTAGTTAGTTAGTTAGTTAGTTAGTTAGTTAGTTATTTAGAGACGAGGAACTTCATGAATTGTGCTCCTCACCAAATACGTTTATAATGATAAAGTTAAGGAATATGAGATGGGCAGGGTATGTAGCATGCATGAGGGGAGGCTTAGTAAGTACACGGTTTTGGTGAGAAAACCAGAAGGAATAAGGAAATAGGAAGACATACATAGAAGTGGGAGGATTATATTAAAATGGATCTTAAATAAATAAGATGAGGGTACAGATTAGATTCATCTGACTCAGGAAGAGGTTTCGGAGACTGGATTCTGTCTCCGTCTTCAGGTGGAACCTACTCAGTAAGACACAATTGATAGAGGTAGCCCCCTGTCTCCGGAAACCAGCACCAAAGCAAGGCAGGATGTACGTATATACCAAGCACATCACAAAGCTTCTGAGAGAGTTAAGATGAATGCTATAAACATTAACAGATTCCATACACACGAGACCTAGTCCCGATACTCATGCCTAGTTTCACGGCTATTGCTCTTAGAATCAGAGTACTATCAGAATAAAAGCCATAACTGAAGAGACAAATTCTCTGTGTGGTATCAAAATAAAAACAGATTTTTCACAGATAAGCTGCATTTGACGGAGTTATAGTTTTCTGACTTGTCCTGCAATAGTTAGTAGTCCAGAAGAGAGAGATGTCCAAGCTGATTCGACTGATCTGTTGATGTACCACAGACATGTGGGCGAATTCCTTGTATTTCCTGTATGCAGTGTTTGGTTCATTCTGCAAGACCTTCGCTTCTTTCCAACACATTTTTTGGTCTTTTTCGTACGGATATAGGGCTGATTTTCATTTTTCAAGCCGTTCTTGGGTCCGGTTATATTTGTGCTCATTAATGTTAACTTCTAAAGATCTGCTTGTTTCACTGATGTAACATCTGCCACAGTCACATTCGATATTGTACACACACTGCTTCGCCTGCTGGGCATTTTAAACCTGTCTAGTTTTCAACAGTATCCCATATAATGTATGTTTAGTTCTGAAAAAGTTCCTGACATTGAAACAGTTTTCAGTGCGTCTGAATTTCTCGGAGATGCCCTTAACATATGGAGTACTTGTAATGACAGTGCCCTGGAATATTGTAGGTGAAGAAAGATGGTTTCTTCCCGACGGCTCCATTTTGGAGTTAAGGAATGCTTACGGGTATTTATTAAGGATCAAATCATATCTTACATTCTTAACTTCCTTCTTGAAATCCTTCTGATCCAGGCATATGACCTTGGCTCGACTGATAAATATATGAATGACTTCCCTTTACACATGATGTGGGTGGTTGGACTTGAGTAGGTTTACGGTGCACTTTCCTGACCAAGTGAAGACACTTCTTCATGACCAAGACACCCAAGAACAGAAGAGTATCATTAGCTTCAACTTCCATTGTGAATTTCATGGCAGGAAACCTTGGCAGGTATTTAAATGGAACAAAATTGATGTATTGCGTGTTTTTATCAGTAACTCTAATTAATAAAGGAAAATTATAACGCGGAGTGTTGTAAAATAGAGTATTAAGAGTACTGCAATTTTTATCCCTCTTAAACAAGCTTGAATGTGATTTTAATCACTGCGTCACCGTTTCGCTAATGGATTCGCAGTTTTGTATTATCGAATTCCCAGAAGATCTTCCGTAGTATGATTGAGGGAGATATACAGCTGGGCCCACAGAATTTATAAAGGGAAACAGAATTGGGCGTATAGAATTGATAGAGGGACATGGAACTGGGCGTATAGAACTAATGGATGGATGCAGAACTGGGAGCATAGAATTGATAGAGGGATATGGAACTGGGCGTATAGAACTAATGGAGGGATGCAGAACTGGGTACATAGAAATCATAGAGCGACATGGAACTGGGCATGGAGAAATGCAGAACTGAGTACATAGAAATGATAGAGGGACATGGAACTGGGCGTATAGAACTAATGGATGGATGCAGAACTGGGAGCATAGAATTGATAGAGGGATATGGAACTGGGCGTATAGAACTAATGGAGGGATGCAGAACTGGATACATAGAAATCATAGAGGGACATGGAACTGGGCATAGAGAAATGCAGAACTTAGTACATAGAAATGATAGAGGGACATGGAAATGGGCGTATAGAACTAATGGATGGATGCAGAACTGGGTGCATAGAAATGTTACAGGAACATGCAACTAGGCGTATAGAATTCATAAAGGAATGCAGAACTCGGTGCCTAGAATTGGTAGAAGGGCACAGAACTGGGAGCATAAAATTGATAGACGCAGAGCTTGAAGCATAGAATTAAGAGAATAAAAGATAATTTGGGGGATAAAATTAATAGGGCGATCCAGAAATGGGCACAGTAGAATTGGCAGTGTAAGTCATTGAAAGCAGGAAACACACTGGGCTAATATAGTAAGGCCAACTTGCGATATGCTGCAGAAGAATATATCAATCAGTCCCGGACAGTTAGCGGCCTGCTGACCGCGAAGACAACCGCACATTATTTTATTAATGTATAATAAATAGGGACCAGTACTTCAACAGCTTTCTGGGGCAGTGCCTGTTAGAATTTCGAAATCTTAAAAATTCATTTTCTTTAGTAGCATTTTCATACCTAGGACCTGTCCTTAGAGAAGTGAGAGCCGGAATAGCACAGTCGGTATAGCGACTGGTTACAAACCGGAGTTCGAGTCCCGGTAGGTCAATAATTTTCTCTTCTCCACATCGTCCAGACCGGCTCTGAGGTCCGCCCATCCTCCTATTCAATGGTTCCCTGGGGCTGTTTCCCCGAGGATAAAGCGGCCGGGGCTTGAAGCTCACACTCACCTCCATATAGTGCCGAGATCAAGAAAATATGGATCAATTCATTCACTCCCCATTCAACTTCACGCCGTAGTGGTTAATTAGTTAAGCACAGCGGCAGCTTTAACTTACCTTACCTTAGAGTGGTAATTACTTTGAACAGAGCTATTGCATAGTACGTAGGGCACATTTGCTGGGGAAGTAGCTGAAATTATTTCTTGTCGTTCGTACGAGAATACTAGTGTCTTCTGCAGGTTTTGTTTCCTTTACTCACATCTTCATTTCATTCAACTACATATACTCGCTTTAATTATTTGCAATATTTTAATCCTATTAGCAAAAGTCCGTTTTCATATTTTTGTAGTAATTCCTCAGTCACTCATACTCCTTTCGCTTTCCCTTCTCGTTCCTTTGTTCCTCGTTTAGCCACCCTTTTATTCCACGATAATTTGCCTCGAAATTCCCACAGTCAGGAAAGCAGCTTCCTACGGATATGAGGATAATAGAAACTCAGTTTTCTGCATATAATTTTTAGTTTGGTGTTATAATCTAGCTTTTCATTGAATACCATGAAATAGGCTATAATACAAAGAAACTAACAAACTCGTAGAATGACTCGTGTAACAAAAGCAGAGAAGATAATCAGGGGTAGATAGAGGAGATACAAGAATAAAAGGGTACAGTCATGAGGACAAAGAGAAAGACAAACGACGGACAAATGGACGGAGAGATACAACTGGCGACAAGAGACAGAGCTTTGTGTCTCAAACAAGTTCATTCTCTCTGGCGTTACAGGACGTGAGTAGTTCCTCTATGGGTTATTTACGACATGCAAAAGAGGTTGAGTTTGAACTCATTAGAACTTTTTTTTTTTTGCGGAGACTGTAGTAACCTTTATTGGTATATCCGCCACACCCTTGACAAGAATAAACTTAATCATTTCCTGCAGTATATTCGTTTCTAGAGTGCTTCAAATTCCATTATAATCTGGTACACGTATGACCAGTCAGACCCGCGAGATCATGATAATGAAGCTTACGTAATAACTAGTTAAGCGAATATCAGCTTCTAAAGGAACATTGTCCTCTGTGAAGCTAGTGAGCGGGTTGATGTAAACGTAAAGCTCTCGACAATACGCCGTGCCATAACCCGGGCGGTTAGTCGCCGGCTTCCAACCGCGGCGGCCCGGGTTCGAGCCAAGGTCAAGTCATGTTGGATTTGTGGTGGACAGAGTGGCACTGGGGTAGGTTTTCTCCAAGTACTTCGGTTTCCCATGACAATTCTCATTCCGTTTACTGCTCTACACTTATCAACTATCGTCCGGGGCTAGTACAATTAGCCAATTAGTGGCCGACGTACCGAGTGGACTCAGTCTCACCCCACCCCAAGGAACGAAAAAAGAAGAAAACGGCTATAGACTTGTATTCAAAGGTGCTCGACTCCAATCTCGGCCAGGATGCCGGCAATTCTCATATGTTCTTGTTGGATTTGCACAGTACTTTCCAGTAAATTCTAGAAAGCACTTCCATCAGTTCACAACCACTCCCTACAATTTTTTTTCTGAGCACTCTGGTTGGAATACTTGTTATTTACTCCCCTAGAATTAATAAAGCAAGTTTCGTATCAATACAGATAGACGGCTACAGTTGTTATTTCTATCTGTCCTGGCATTCGGATTCTTTTAAAGCAGATGACAGTGATAACAATTCCTCAATAATAATTTCGAGAATTTATACTCTTTTTAATTTTACACTTATTAATTCTTAGAATTATGAAGCTATCATAGTTCAAGAGCAGCGAGGAAATGAATGCGATGGAGCAAATGTAATCCCATTTTTTTTTAATTTAGACCCCCGTTCTGAAAAAGAAACCGGTATTCATAGCGAAACAATGATTTTTCTGTAGATGCGTAGTGACATAATGAGTTGAAATATGACTCATTTCCTCACAGAAACGAATTGGACTCCAATTTGTGCTTAATAAGGTCTATGAATTTACTACTCTTGTTCTGTCGAATTTACCGTTCACCTCCCATATTTCTTAAATTTATTTTTTATCGATTAACATTACCTAGTAGCCCCAGTAACTGATTGGAAGTGAAAAGAAATTTGTTTATTGTAATAAGTACAGTTGGAAGAGTTCCATTATCTGCGACATAAGGACACGAAGTCTGTTTAAGTTCAACCACAGACTACACGGCGTCATATCCTAGAAGATACAACTCTACATAACCAGCGTTGTGAGAACCTCAAAACCTACAAGTATATTTAGTTTCCAGCAAAATTTCTTAAGTCACATGATAGGTAATTATAAAAAGCATACTAATAATATTTACCATTACAGTGTTGGCATATGAGATTGATCAGGGTGTTGAGGAGAATGTTCGGACCGAAGAGAGATGAAGTGATAGGAGGTTGGAGAAAACTAAATAATGAGGAGCTTCATAACTTCTACTCTCCTCCAAGTGTAATTAGAACGATCAAGTCAAGGAGGATGAAGTGGGCAGGGCATGTAGGACGAATGGGGGAGAAGAGGAATACATATAGGATATTGGCGGGAAAGAGACCACTGGGAAGACCAAGGCGTAAGTGGTTGGACAATAATAACATTCATCTTAGACATATAGGATGTGATGGTATGGATTTGATTGATCTGGCTCAGGATCGGGACAAGTGGAGGGCTCTTGTGAACATGGTAATGAACCTTAGGGTTTCATAAAATGTTGGGAAAATCTTGAGTAGCTGCACAGTCTGCGGATTCTCAAGAAGAGTTCAGCTCCATGAGTGAGTGAGTGAGTATGTATAAGAGATTATTAAAGACCAAGAAACTACCTCATTTCGAATGTGGATCTGATTCACAGATCTCCATGTTTACGATTTTCCTCAGTATGTATATTTGTAAAGAAATACAACATAACTCCGTGGCCTGTAGTCCGCAAGCGAACTCTGCCGACCGAGCGACTGTCGCTTGTCGGCTAAGTTAGTGCCAACTTTAGTGGATAGAGGGTGCTGTGTGGTCAGCGCAACGGATTTCTAGACCGGAGCCGCTATTTCCTTGAAACTGCTCCTCAATTATTCTCACGAGGCTGAGTGGACCCCGTTCCAGACCCACTACTTTTCAGAAAATCTGGTAGTGCCGGGAATAAATGCAACATAAAAACAATTCAAATTCATACATATAACTTAACGAATATAATTATAATCCAGGATAATATAAAGCATCTGTTCTATAAGAAAATATGGCTGAGGTTTCATCCCTTTTGAAATTTCAAGAAGTAACAATATTATATTTGGCCAAGACCAGTCAACTTAACTGTCCTGTATGTGTCGATGTACACGGTAATAGCGGTAACTTCTTGAACCTTTTCCGACACAGCTCTGTACTATACTTTTGAAAACTTCTATTTTAGAAGTTACTGCAGCCACATTTACTCAACAGCAACTCCTTAAGGGAGGTGGAATGAACTCGGTGCTACGTCAAGTTAACCTGTACGCATTTGAATTCAGTTCCTTTGAACTTCAGCACGAAGGAAGTAGTTTGAGTAAATTCTTTGGCCATCACATGAGAAGGGGAGTTGGAGGGTAGATGGAGCAATTATTCAATTTTCACGTAAACCTCAAAAGTCAGAGGGAAGTTACATGCAGTTAGGCGAAGAGAATGCGATTCAGAATGAATGGCTTGTATTTCTGAATTGAAAGGTAATTAGAGCTCTTATATCTAGCCTGCAGTGAGAAGAAAGAAAATAAAAAGAGATAGTTAAGATTAGAACTTGAAGGAGGTGTGAGCAGAGAACCTCCTTCTTTGTTCGTTTCAACTGTTTCAACAGAGAGTCGAATTAGCCACACGACATTCACATGTTCGTATATCTGACAAAGTCAGTTACTGTGGCAACCAGAACAACTCTTTGGTTACAAACACATTCCTACACTGTTCTCTCCGCCCAGATATTTATGTAAAAGAGGCACAAGTATGTTGCTACAGATGCGAGCTCAAGCAGTGCTTTCGCTATAATTTTGTATAGCTCAGTGTTACATACGAGTCAGACATATAGGCTACACATGTATATATTCATCCACTTCGTTGCTCAGATGTTTGCAAATACATTTAAGGAGGAAATGAACATAAAATTGAGCCGATATAGCTCAGTCATAGTAGTGTCTGAGCTAAAGACTAGACCAGGATTAAATTCCCGGCTGGGACAGGGATTTCTCACTTTCCTGTTTCGCTGCTTTCTCTTTTACCGAGTTTGGATTTAGTCAGACCTCCTATTGTATGGATGTTTTTACATTATTATTATTGGGGTTTATTATTATTATAGTTGTTGGAAGAAGTTGCTACATTTCGGACATTCACTCAATATTTCACGTGATCACCATGTTTATAATCGTGATAAGGTATTTCCAGCATAATTTGGTGGAATTGTTATAATCTCAGTACGAAATTTCATATGGCTAGCTCCAGCATTTCGTTACCTATGGCCGTTAAACTTAAGGCCTAATGAAAGTAATCGAACTGCTGCCTCAAATCGATATTACCAGATCAAAAGTTCAATTTTTTTGAACGTCTACTGTCGCACATAATGCCACGATCCTGCATTAGTTCATGTTGGTGACGCTAGTGTCCCGCCCAACTGACAAGTCTGTACGTCCGCCANCGGGGGGGGGTGCTTGTGTGTATGTGTGTGTATCTCCATTTCAACTTCTGATAAACCCGATTTTCAGACATTTTTATATAAAAATGTCTGAAAATCGGGTTTATCAGAAGTTGAAATGGAGATACACACACATACACACAAGCCCCCCCCCCCGCTTTGCATCTCGGAAATTGGCAATAATAATGGGTTAATATAAATTCCAGAACTTCTCGTTCTAGGAAGGAAGATTAAAAAAATTGTAAATGTTCCTGTTACGTGCATGGGTTAAATCCGAAGTCAGTTTCTTTCCCCCTATATGGACCTATGGCATCGAGCTGTGGGGCTGCGCTCGACCATCCAATACCAAAATCCTCCAAACATTCCAATCGAAAACACTACGAAGAATCACAGGCGCACCATGGTACGTAACAAACGGAACTATCCACAACGACCTCAACATACCCCTCATCACGGAAGAGATCAGAAAACATGCCACCAGACACCGTACTCGGATAACAGGACACGAGAACCCGCTAATCGTTGAATTAACGAAACCGCACCCAGCAGCAAGACGACTGAGGACAACCTGGCCAGAAGACTTATGTAACTAAAAGGTAGAGTACTGCCACTGGGCAGCTGCCGCCTTCACGACATAAACACCCATCGCATTTACTTATTACTTACAGTGGTCAAGTAGATTGTAAATTGACGTAAATAAAAAAAAGTTTCTTTCCTCGTACCTTCCCCCATAAATCAAAGATTGAGACCTTGAACACGTGGCACAATCATAGTTACCATGATAACAAGACGTGTTCTTAAGGTCACAGAAACTACACTTGCGTGTGTGTGTGTGTGTGTGTGTGTGTCCAGGAAATTAGAGACGGTAAATGTAAGTAACCATAAACAACAACAAAAGTAGTTCCTCAAATTGTAGCTCAGATGTTTCTGCACAAGGACAATACTAAGGTTTGCAGATTAATATCCAGACTGTCATGTGTCTGAGCGCCACCTGTCAGCGGAAAAGTGACAAACTCTGCATTAGATCTCGCTGTTAAGCATAATTTGTCATTGCGGAAAGAAAAACCAAACGTCGAAATTTTGATTGTTTTTACTATATTGTGACATGTTGGCCCCTACCTCCCCAGCTGCGCGTAGCGGTAACACAGCGCTCGTGTAATAGGCGAGTAATCACCCCGAATCCTGGTAGCTATGCAACGCGCAACGCGCGGTGACGTCACGAGCGGAGCCGAAGTGAGCCGAGCGGAGCCGACGTTAGCCGAGTCCCCGCAACCTTGAAGCTATGCAAAGTGAGTCAACAGCGGTGACGTCACCGAGGGATATCGCGGTTGCTAGGCAGCAGTCAACAACTCCGGACAGCGTGGCTAGCAACACAGCACCAGACGACAATTGTCCGATCGAGGCTACATAAGGAGCAGCGAAGGCTATTCGAGTCAGTCCTGGAGCTACCGCCGAGTCAGTCTTCGAGCTACCTCCGAGTTAGTTCCGAGTTAGCCAGCAACTAGTCAGTTGTATTGTGGCACTTGGAGTGTACTACTTGTGATACTGCAGATAGCAGTAATCGTAAATCTGTAATTTGGGTGATTGTAAGTGCGAACGTGAAATAAAATTCGCTATATAAAATACGGCGTGAAGTTATTTGTCGCGTTATACGCTCAACACGCAGCAATATTTATGAACATCTTTAGTTTAAATAATATTATGTTAAAACGAGTTCCATAACTTGTACTCTTATCCAAGTATAATTATAATGATCAAATAAAGGAGCATGAGGTGGGCAGGGCATGTTGCACGAATGGGGGAGAAGAGAACTGTATATAGATTATTGGTGGGAAAGACAGAATGAAGACCATTGGAGAGACCAAGGCGTAGGTGAGTGGACAATATTAAAATGGATCTTAGACATATAGGAAGTGATGGTATGGATTTGATTGATCTGGCTGAAGATAGGGACAAGTGGGGAGCTCTTGTGACCACGGTAATGAACCTTCCAGTTCCATAAAATATTGGTAAATTCTTGAGTGGCTGCAGAATTGACGGCTCCTCGAGAAGGGCTCAGCTCTATGCGTAATTAAGTATTAAATTAAAACGGATCTTAAAAACTATAATGGGGTGGTATGGAGTGGATTCATTTGGCTCAGGGTGTGGACTAGTGGAGGGCATGCGGACGTGGTAATGAAACTTCTGGTTCCGTAAAGTTTTGGACATTTCTTGAGTGGCTGAGTGACTGGCGGCTATTCAAGGTGGGTTAGTTATGCTTTCATTGTAGAAATGCAGAGGAATCATTACTAAAATTCTGCAGTGCTTAAGCAATGCCCGAGCTTTTATATGCATCCGAATGCTGAATTTTTTTTTATTTATCATTTATCAGCAATCTGAATTTACATTCTATGAGCTAATTTGCTGTCATGTACAATAATTATTCTATTGTACGAAGTTGGCTTGAAGAGCTGTAATCCATCGATTACACCTCAGTTTTCCTGGAGATCGTTTGGCCAAGTTCGTCTTAGTCTTCTGTATTATGTAGGTTGAAGGAGAGCTTCTATTGCGTTGTTGGGGTGAGATTCCAGTTTCCGATAATGTTTTTGGATTCTGTCTGTGATTACGGTTCTTACATATGGGATCTTGAGGTCGGTGTGAAAAGTTTGGTTTGACACGTACCAAGGTGCGTCAACTATGGCTCTAAGTATTTTGGATTGACTTCGCTGGATGATTTCTATGTTGGACCTGCTGGCGCATCCCCAGAGCTCAATGCCATATGTCCATATGGGTTTAATTTTTGTTTTGTAGATCAGTAGTTTATTATCTATTGTTAGGTGAGATTTCCGACCTATTAGCCAATTTATTTCCTTGAACTTAATTTCGATTTGTTTTCTCTTCTTCGCTATATGGTGTTTCCAGTTTAA
>NW_019740655.1:834075-867704 GCF_002891405.2 Cryptotermes secundus | reverse complement strand
CCTTTCCTGAGAGTAAAAGTCACATGCGCCGATTTGCTTTCATTCACTATGATTTTCCATCGGTGTAACCATTTCTCCATTAGATTCGGATGTTCTTGTAAATTAGATGAAGCAATTACCGGGTCTTCTGACGTAGCGAAGATTGCTGTGTCGTCTGCGAACGTACCTATTTTTGTTAATTCGGTGGTCGGTATATCTGAGGTGTATAGTACGTAGAGGAGTGGAACCAAGATACTGCCCTGAGGAACTCCTGATTGTATGTTTCTTCGGTTGGATACTTCAGCGTTGATTTTTATTTCGAATTCTCTGTCTGTTAGGTACGACTGCAGTATTGCGAAATATTTGGCCGGTAGAATTCTTCTGATTTTATAAAGCAGGCCTGGATGCCAAACTTTGTCAAATGCCTGGCTTACGTCGAGGAAGGCAGCAGTGCAGTATTGTTTGTTTTCCATAGCTTGGTTGATTATATTAGCTATTCGGTGGCATTGTTGTACTGTGGAGTGTGCCTGTCGAAAGCCAAATTGGTGGTTAGGGATCCAGTCATTTGGATTGGCGTCGTGATTAATTCTATTGACGATAAGCTTTTCAAGAAGTTTCGATATTATGGGTAACAAGCAATTGGACGGTAACTTGTTACGTCAGTGTGATTTTTCCCAGGCTTTGGAATCATTATTATTTGTGCGATTTTTAATGGTTTGGGCCAATAGCCATTCCTTAAGATGGAGTTGAATATGTACATGAGTTTGAGTATTCCCTTTTTTGGAAGTTCCTTTAGTAGTGTGGCTGTGATGAGATCAATTCCTGGCGTCTTTTTTGTATTTAGCCTGTGAATTTCTTCCCTTATTGAATGCTGAATGATGAAAAAAGAACACGCGAAAAGAATGGTGACGTCTGTAATGCTTCTCTTCAGAGCGGCTTCACGATACAGAATGACGTATCATAAAATAATGAATATTTTGGTGTAAAACTAGAACAATGTGGCCGGGACAGCTCAGTGGGTACAGAGTTTACACTACGGACTAGAGAGTCGAGGAGTCCGGGTTCGATTCCAAATAAGGGCAGGAGATTTTTCACTCTCTCTACATAGTATAGGCCGACTGTGAGGACCATTCCGACTTATGAGCGGTAGATATAGAGGGCTCTTACGCCGGGGCGTGAAACTGTCTACACCTCCTTCTAGTGTCGAGGTTTAGAATACCTGGAACTTTCCCTCCACTTGCATGGCGCTATGGTTAATTAATAAGAAGAAGAACTTTAAGTTTGTAAGATTAACGTCGGTTAACACAATATCTACACAGCGCCATATCCCAGAAGTCTGCTCTCTTCAACTTTAAGTTTGCCTTTTGCTCTGAATAACGTATCAATGCAGCAATACAAATCCTCAGTTATGATGATTAGAACCATCTAGAAATAATGCCAGAAGAAGGAATGCAGACGCTGTACTATTATCAACTGAATAGTAAAACATGTTAAGGGATTTCCTGTATATGACACAAACTCCTTCCTAAGTGCAACAATTTATTTTAGTTCTTTTGTTTTCTTTTCTTCTACACTACATGTTTCGGCCGTAAATGGCCATCATCAGGTGTATACTCTCACGTAGCTGTTACACTGCACGTAGTTTAAAATTTAAAAACAGCAGCTCTCTTAATTGTTCATTTTTCCTTTGTTAATACAAGTAGGTTCCAATATATCAAAATCCCCTTGCTGATATTTGTCAGATATATATAAAATCTTTGTTAATTTACATATGTCGACTTGATTTTTGAATTTTTGTTATTTTTAAAATCTTCAATTGAAATTTAAAATTTAAAAAAAAAAAAATTAAATTTAAAATTCACAGGGATACCTGCTCTATGTCTACAGTGCTGTAGCGGCTACTTCTTGCTTTCAGCACCGTTCAGATATTATTATTATTATGATGGCCACTTACGGCCGAAACATGTAGTGTAGAAAATTAAGCGAACATTCAATTTGTAACGTTTAAATAACACGAATAGGCGAGACACGTAGGATCAGATCGGCGCTTGTTGCGTAACAGCTCTATCTGAAAATTCAAGTGAATTTTAAAAATGTCCTGATAGAATTTCATTGGAAACAAAATTTATACATACTAATTAAATTTTACGTTTGATTATATACCGAGTTGCGGCTGATATCGACTTTCTGTAATGAATCCGAGAGAAGTTCGTTTTAATGTAGTGAAGGTTGCTCCACGGCTACTCACGCCGCTCGGATGGAGGACATGAGCTATGCTTACACAATCGTATTCGGAAACCGTGGATAGAAGAGACTAATTAAGAGATCTAGTTGGGAGGATAACGCTTAAATTTACCTTAAGGATAGTGGTTGAGGATATGGACGTATTTTGTTTGCTCGGGATGCGGGCTATTATGAGCACGCTCCTAAACTTTCGGGTTCCGCATAATTTAGGAAATGTTTCGTACCGCTAGGACTTCATTAACTTTTCAAGGAAACGCCCTCTTCCCCTAGTAAGTGGCGTCACAAGTAACATGTGTACAGCGCGTCGCGTCTGATGCTTGTTCATAATCACAATATTTTCTCTCTGCGTGGGAAAATCCTGAGTTACAACTTCGTTGCAAACAAGCTCTGTCTATCTATCTATCTAACTATCCATCTATCTTTCTATCTGTCTGTCTGTCTGTCTGTCTGTCTGTCTGTTTATCTATCTATCTATCCGCTTGCCTACCTACCTATACCTACCTACCTATATCTAAAATACTGGCCACAAAATGGTACAGTAAGCTTGGTTTTACCACCCTGCTTACTACGATAAACATTAATCCAAGTGACCGAGTATACCATCATAATTTATAAATGTCCACATTTCATATTTGATGTTACAGTCAATTCTAAAGTACGCTTGTAACATATTTAGTTTTACTCACTTGGTACATAAATTCCACATCTCCACATGATGGTGAAATTCGTTTTTACTTGGCGTGCCAAGGTTCGCATTAGGATTGGTGGCTGTAATTCGTTCATTCCTTGCAATATGCTGCAACTGGTTCTTTCTTACAGCTGAATGTGAATTTCAATTTTTTCTTTAATATCAAATTAATGGACATATTAATCGCTGACAGCAAACATAGATGAATATAAATGAAACAAATTTAAAAAGAAACACGTTTGTTGCAATTTAAATTTTTTCTTCTTTCGCTCCCACTTTGGTGCACAGGGCTGATTTCTCAGTTTCAGTGATCACTCTTACAGACGGTAGGACTCCTTGGAGGGGTGAGCAGCTCGTTGCAAAGCCTCTACCTAAACACAGGAGAACACAAACACAGAATCAACACATACACACACCAAACAACCATGCATTCTGTGGGATTCGAATCCATGATCCCAGTTTCCAAGCGAGCCAAGACAGTTCATGCTTTAGACCGCTCGGCTACCGTGACCGGCGCAATTTTAATAGTACGTATAAATTTTTGTTGAAAGAGGAAGATATGAAACGTTATCCTAATCTCCGTAGAGTCTTAGCTATACTTGACGATTGACAGTATTCGAGTAAGAATATTTTGTCATTTGATACTGAAACACAAAATTGCAGAGAAACAATATGTGTTATGCTTTTACCAAGAATCTTGAAGTAGTACGGCTGCACTCCTGGGACAAGCGGGCGTAACTCCAAGGAGCAAAATTCTTCTTCAGAAGCTGATAGTGATTTAACTGGTCTCAATTCTTTCTGCCTTCTGTAGTAGGCCAGTTCACAAGAGACGTCAGAGGGCCATCTCCAGGACCAGTTGGTTCCCGTTCAGAATCTCGCACCCTATACCTTTATGATACATTGAAATTGCAACGTAGTTCTTCTTCCGGCTGATAATCTCCTTTCAAGTTTTCCCGCCAAATTTCTATACGTATTTCTTATGTACGTATGTTCCGCTGCAGTCTGCCTCATGGGCTTCATTGACACCTTCCTCCTAGCTCTCTCTGCTGTTCAGATATTCTCTTCAGCACATCTAGAACATATACATTTTTTTTATTTTTTAAATGCGTTCATAAATGCGCTACTGAATTATTTTTAATGATGTTACCGCTTGGTCAAGAATTTTCTTTCCTCCACAGTGCCCAGATCGACCCTTGGGCCCACCCTGCCCCTTATCCAATGGGAACCGTTGCTCTTTACAGGGAGGTAAGGCGGCCGGGGCATGAAGCCGAACCTCCATCTAGTGCCAAATTAAAAAAAAAGGCGGAGCTATACCTCCACTCCACCATATGTCTTCACTACATGGTGATTAACTAATTAAGCACATGGGCGTCTATACCTTTATTAACCTTTACCCATTTGTTAAGATTCTGTAGAATAATTAGGAGAAAATGAAACTATTATGGATAAAGTAATTCACTTTTTCATTAGCTAAGCCTTGAACGTGAGGCAACCAGGTTCTCCGAAACGACGCGATACAAGCCCACGACAACACGGTGTCTTCATTCAAGAATGGAAATGTTATTATTTGTCTGATAAGTTCAGCAGCTTCAGTGGGGGAATAACGTGACCCTTGTAAAGCACAGACATGCGGAAAGAAGTTCCCGCTCCTCAGCTTTCCTGAATCTATAATTATTTTCTTTTTATTTTAAGCCTAAATGTGCCAGAATTCCATCACAGATTCTATAACGTTTCTTTCTCATATTTTTTCTTCCTCTAGTTTTTTTTTTTGCTTCTCTTTACCCCTGCAGTCTTCTTAGTTATTTCATTTTTCCCAGTCTGTAACTTCTCTCGTGATAGCTGGCTTAAGAGTTAATTGAAGGAAAACATTAACCTGCTGCATAGTGTGTACTCAGAGCCCTCTGCTGAGCTCCACTCACACTCCTGCACTGTACAGCATTGCCAAGCGTTTCAGCACATTTTAAGGGACGCCGCACAAACTTTACAATATCTGAAAGCAATATTAGTTAAAAAATATTTCCACCCAACACTTGTACACAAAATAATCATCAGCATAAACTTAAAGCTCTTGGAAACAAAGTTCGTCCAAATGATATTCAACAAGAAATTCTAGGAAGAACTAGTAGCCTAGTTTCCTTTGATACAACACGGACGGTATGGAAGACGACGCCTCCAACCGTACTTCGTTGCTGCGGGAACGTCTTCACCGAGTTGTTACCTAGCAACGATAGGGGATACACAGACAGACGCAAATATTCTCCTTTGATAAGACACGGACCGCATGTAACAAGACAAGTCCAAAAATTTGGACTACTGCAGCGTGTTCGTTGCAGTGGGAATGTGTATATCAAGCCGTTGCCTAGTAAAGTAAAGAGGGATAAAATTTACCTAGCCGTTATGTTGCGACGATAGGAGGAATACACATAGAGACACGCTGACTGATGGAAGGATTTATGGAGTACGCCTTTGAGATGGGCTCAGCTGTCATAGGGTACATACAAGTTTCATAAAGATTGGGTCAGGCATGCAAAAGTTGATAAGGGTGATACAGAGACACACAGACCAGTTGAAAATTTCATAAACCTAAGTTACGAAAACAAGCGAAAAATTAAGTTCCACCCTCTCAAAAAACACACTGTGCCTCCACTTTAAAGACCACGCGATTGAAGCTGTGTGACCGTCCAAACCTGTTACAGTTCTCCGTCGACGATGTGGTCCTCTTTAGCTATTTCGCAAAGGTGACCGGTTTTTTTTTTTGGCGAGACCTATTTATTTGCATGTTATGACTTGTTTTTGGTATCTGGACAGAAAGCAACTGCCTTGTTTTTGTTTACATGCAGTTGGGATGAGCGGAAGGGGACAAGGTCACCACGGGAGGCAAGTCTGTAGTTTTTCGAAGATGTGAATTTTGTTTTGCTGTCAGGTGTAGCTGTCATAAAGTGTCTTCGGAAGGGTTAAAAAATATAATCTCTTCCACATATGGGGTTCCGAGTTCTATATCTTGGAAACTGTTTTATTCTTAAAGGTCGTTATGCGATTAGCTTGTGCCGATTGCATGATGAATTTGACTAGTTAAAATCGGCCAATAGGAAATGAATTCTTGTCTGGTAGAGAGGCCGTCGATTCAAATCCTACTTGGGGGATGAAGCGACGCCCCTGCAAGATACCAGTCTTCAGAAACTTGGCGTTTTGAATTGATCGGAGGCAAACGCCATTGAACTGAACTCCTCATGCTTCTCTAAACTCATCAGCACTTCACTTGGATCGTCAAAATTTGATAATATTAAAGGGCCATATAAAGTCCGTGCTTGCAAAGGAAGTAATAATATTTCGCTTCTGAATAAATAAACAGGTTGTGAACAGTGGTAGTGATGTTGTTGATTCGGAGCAATGGACTAACTTCAAGCGTGCAGTTTCCGGTTGCCTCAGTTACTGCCGTAAAACGATCCTGATGGGAGTCAAGTGATCTACCGAAGCCGGCACAGATAAGTATAAAGAAAGAGAAGGGAACGGTAATAGCTGTTTAAGTAAATAATGGCTGTTTATTCTGTCATAAGAACCCATGATGTAAATTTTGGAAGACATATGTAATGGTATTTGAAAGCAAAGAATTTCTGACAGATTGACGAAAATGCCCTTAACTCACCTCTTGAAGAAAACTGAAGAGGGGGATATTGGATTTTGCAGTAGGAGGGATGTAAAGGGAAAGACATGGTAGTGGATAGGGGTGTGGAAATTCAAGGAATCTAGAACATAAGTCAGGAAATAACAATGTCCTCTTTGTGGCGCTGCTGAAGATGCCTTGCATTGTAATCGACCCCTTCTCCAGTTAACTAATCCACACATGCATTCTATCATATTGTGTGGTTTTATGGCAGTAACTACACTGTGCCTAGATGGATGGCGGTCAGGGTCTATTGCGGGATCCAGTAGTGAAGACGCTTGAGAAGAGACAGCATAACGGCCTTTGAAAATCGGGGTAGAATTTCCCTGAGGATGGAATGAGGACTCCAAATGACAGTAGAAGCCAAATGTCATCGGCTGTACGAATCGGTTAAGGGAAATCACTAAAAGGGAAGCAGAGAATGTAATTTCAGCTTCCTGTCACGTTACTCTTTTATTTTATTGCTAGTGCGGTGGGACTGAGTCCCTTGTACTGCAGCCACTTCTGGCCTATTGTACCAGCCCCAGATCATAGGTGAGGGTGATTGTGATGCAATTGGTGGAATGAAGATTGGCAAGGGAAACCGAAGTACTGGGAGAAAACCTGCCCCAGCGCCACTTTGTCCACCAAAAATCCCGCTTGACCAAACTCGGGATAGAACCCGGGCCGCCGCGGTGAGAAGCCAGCGAGTAACCGCTTGAGCTATGGCGCGACCGAGCACTGACTAACTCATAGCGCATTTTGTGTCCAAGGTAACTCTTCTAAACTGACCCAATGACAAACACCGTCTTCTTTTGTTTAGGATACGTGTTTACGGATCCGTTGTCTAGCAATAGATGTAGTATTGTCCCGTTTTTTGCTTGGCGCAGACCGCATAGAGAACACAATTTCCCCTATATTGTTGTCACGTTCTGAAAAGGGGGGGGGGGTTCCGGTCGTCGCATAGAAACGGCAGGTCTTCTATTGCTGCCTGTATTCGTTGCGTGAGAATGTTTACGGACATTCCTCTATTGTTGCGTAACCTAGCAACGGACTATTTGCCAAGAAACTGTCTTCGCGGGAACTTGTTTACCAACCCTTTGCCTGGCAGTGGGTTGTATACCCTTTCTCTCCCGCATTTTGTCTAGAATAACTGAACTACATAGTCAGCTGAGCCCCCGCGTGGAAGCGGGTTTGAATACCTCCACCGTAGCCCTGTGACTCGTAGGATGGGACTAAAAGTGAATCCAGTAACGGGGTTAAACTGGGCCACCCTGTTCCTGGGGAATTTAATACGGGGACCTGGCCCTCCAGGTTGGGGGAATCTCGAATCTGGGACAGTAAAATATGAGGAACCCGAGAATGACTGCGCTGTCGAGGACCAGCAACAATTGTAAAAAATAGACCCGTCGTCTCGTCAGAGAGGGCGCCCCACATCACCAAACACGCAACTGTCTTGAGAGTAGCAAGCATCTGACCCTGGACGCAAGTCGGACTGGCTGGCTGACGGTCGTAACATAACTCTGATTGAACATTGCATAAACCGAAAGTTTTTCGTTTGGTTCAGTCTCTCATAAAAATAAATAAATTTAAAAACCACGCGGTCTTCTGGCTTGTAGCGCCGTTTAGTTCCGAAAAGAGTTTTATAATTTGGAGAAATATGTCACTTCCATTTTCAGGGTCGAAAAGCAAGCCAGGGAAGAAACCAAAAAGAGCCAGGAGAAAAGCAGATTTCGATTTCTGTAACATTCCTTCGAAGCGTCAGGCTTTTACATAATTACGTAGCATTACAATCCAGAACAAAGTAACTTTCATGGTCTCCACTGTGAGAGGCTAACATCTTAAATACTGGAGTGCTTCAGTATGAATACTTATGTTGAGCCGCGCCATAGCTCAAGCGGTTAGTCGCTGACTTCCTGTCGCGGCGGCCCGGGTTCGATCCCGGGTCTGGTCAACTTGGATTTGTGGTGGACAAAGTGGCGCTGGGGCGGATTTTCTCCGAGTACTTTGGTTTCCCTTGCCCACCAAATTCTCCATCATCATAAACACCGGGGCAGGTACAATAGGACAATCAGTGGCCGCCGTGCCGAGTGAACCAAATTTGACTCCACCTTCCACTAAGCGAATTTAAAATTTTAAAATGGATACTTACGTTAGTAGCTATTAAGATTTTGTACGTTATGAGAAGCTGATAATGATATAATTCAGCTGGCCAAGAAATCTCCCTCACTCTATGGAACGTGAAGTCCCATTGTCATGTTTACAAAAGCCGTACTCCTTACCTCACTCTAAGGGGGATAAATTGTACCTAGAGGTAATTAACCGATCATTCGTCGCGGTGTTAACATTAGATCCCCGTTTGGGGGCGGGGGGTTGAATACCTCCAACGTAGCCCTGCGAGTCGTAGAAGTAGCTGGAAAGGGAACCCAGAGAGTGGGGGTATAACTGGGCTTCGCTGTCACTGGGAAACATAAATACAGAGACCTGGTCCTCAGATTGGGGGTTGGGCGCAAGACTTTCGACCTTGCTTTATATAATAATTAATATTTCGAAATTCAAAGAAGTTAAAAGCGGATGCAATATGCGGAATCTTCTAAGCAAAGCTGTGGCTCGAAAGGGGTTTGATGTTGATGACGATTAACATTAAATATTTTTACTTACATATTTAATCAGTTCCTCTTATACCTTTACGGTGACGAGTTTTTTCTTTATTTTGATTATTTTACAGACAGTAGCACTCACTGGGAGAGTGATCAGCTCGTCACAAGGCCCCTACCTAAACACAGGACAATACAAACACAGAATAAACACATGCACCTACCAAACATCCATGCCTTGTGTGGGATTCGAATTCACGATCCCGGCTTCCGATCGGACAGTACACACCTTAGACCGCTCGGTTACCGTGACCGGCAATATTAGATATTTGGATATTAATACCAAATTTGACCTAATATTTTCTGCCATCAAAAACACGTAACCATAGCGGATCTGATGACCCTTCTGTCTGGTGGGTTACAAATGTGGAGCCACAGATCTGCATAGCTGAGCACGTACATCCCAGTCAAAATTTAGCTTTTGAACTTGTTAAATTAAGTTTAAAATTAATCTGGTATATATATTCAAGTTCGCCGTTGTTACATCAAATTAAACGAAGCGGAATAACTCAATTAGTATAATTACTGATTGCGGACTCAATAGCCGATCAATATCCGGTAGTGGCAGGAACTGTTCTCGTTGCAAGCAGCGAGCGCTCTGGTCCACCCTGGTGTGAGTCAAGATGCTGTCCCTGAGTAAGAGTGGACAAAGCTTAAAGCTGAACGCTCTCTTCAATTAGTATTGAGTTTAAGGATTCATGTAGCTACACAACCTCTCTCCCACACTTCATGACGTGCTGCCTGGGAGGTGGGTGCACTTAGTAAGGTATAATTCATTAAATTCTTATTTACATGGAGTGTCCAGGATCCGATAGGACTCTTTTTTTTTTTTTATTATTTGCCCTCTAATGCTATCTGTTGACATGTTGTGGCGTTAAGATTCTTGAAGTTTCAGTTGTGGCTGTCTATAATTTCAAAATGCAAGCATCGCTGGATCATGTGTTCTGACCTTGAATGTAACAGTACTGTTCTGAAGCTCGTCGGAAAATGGCGGTTGAACAGAGAGCCAACATCAAATTTTGTTTGAAGTTAGACAAGACAGCCGGAGAAGCGTACGAAATGATGAAACGTTTGTACGGTAGTGATTGTTTGAGTCGCTCTAATATATTTCTATGGTATGCTGTATTTCGTGACGACAGGGAGGACATTGAAGACGCTCCACGTGCATCAAAGCCGAGAACAAGTCGCACTGAAGAAAATGGGGAAAAAGTGACCGAAATCCTTGCATCAGACAGATGTGTTTCTGCAACACTGATCGAGGAGCTTTTGGGAACACCAAAAAGTACTGTGCATCAAATTTTGACCGAGGATTTGGGCAAATGGAAGGTCTGTGCGCCGTTTGTACGCACGCGCTGTCAGGCGATGAGAAACATGCCAGAGTGGAACACTGCAAAGAAATGTTATGGTCGGTCCAAAGTGATACAAAATTTACAAAATCGATTGTTACTGGTGACGAGACATGGTGTTTTCAATATGAGCCTCTCACAAAGCGGCAGAGTGCAGCGTGCAGCGTGGTTGCGCCCAAAGAAGCCGAAACCAAAGAAAGCAAAAGAGTTGATTAAAGAGACTGCTAACCGTTTTCTTCTATTCCAAAGGAATCATTCCCAAGGAATTTCTGCCAGAAGGTCAAACAGTGAATTCTGATTATTATCTCGGAGTCCTAAATCGTTTGTGGGCGAGAATTCTTCGAATTCGACCTGAATATCGAGAGTACGTTTCCTGNCTATATATTGATTCAGAAGGAGACTATTTTGAATAAAAAGAGTGAAATTTTGAAAATAATTCAAGCCTTGAATTTTTAATCAACACAGTCCTAACAGAACCTGGACACACTGTGTATTTACGTGCTAACTTACTAACCCGAAGGTCAATTATAAAGTGAGAACTAGTGAAGAAAAGAAAAAAAAATTATATCTTTGGATAATAATAATAATAATAATAATAATAATAATAATAATAATAATAATAATTGCTGTAACACATCGAAGTTGCCAATACCAATTTATATCTTTAGGATAATAATAATAATAATAACAATAATAATAAATCAATTCAATTCGAGTTTATTTACGTTCAAACTTGGGCCGCGCCATAGCTCAAGCGGTTAGTCGCTGGCTTCCCACCGCGGCGGCCCAGTTTCGCTCCCGGGTCTGGTCAAATGGGATTTGTGGTGGACAAAGTGGCGCTGGGCAGGTTTTGTCCGAGTACTTCATTCATTCAGCATCTGGGGCTGTTACAATGGGCCAGAAGTGGCCGCAGTATAAGGGACTTAGTCCCACCCCACTAGCAATAAAAAAATACGTGCAAACTTAACAACACAGAGGCCAATAACAAAGTTGGCACGAGTACGTAGAAATACAGATATAACTAAAAAACAAAATACAAATAAGACCCAATAAATTCTTATTTGTTCGCGTGGCACCTGAAGATCCTAATTCAATTCACTTCGATTCATGTTAGCTACGTACAACTTAACAGTACAGAGGCCAATTAAAAGGTTAGCATGAATACATAGAATTACATAAAAACAATTAAAATACAAATAAAAAATTTTAGAATCTATATAATGGCAATAAATTAATAATAATTCCAAGAAAAATTAAAGTTAGCATTAACAGGTGGGAAAATAAAATAAGTACATTTCGAATGGTTATTCCATTATGTGGTGAGAAAGGACAATACACATACATACACACATAAAGGTTAATAATAATAATAACCCAATTAATTCTTATTTATTCGCGTGGAAGCTGAACATCCTAATTCAATTCAATTTGTTTCATGTTAGTTACGTACAACTTAACAGTACAGAGGCCAATTAAAAGGTTAGCATGAGTACATAGAATTCCATAAAAGAATTAAAAAACAAAATACAAAATTTGAGAGTCTGCATAATGACACTAGATTAATTATAATGCCAAGAAAAATGAAAGTTAACGTTAACAGGAGAGAACAATAAAATAAGACCACATACACACAAGTAATATTAAGAGTATCATTAACAAATATTATTAACAATTTTAGGTTCAGTGTCATTGACAGAAACTGTTCCGATTGCAAATATGTCGAGATCTTTACCCACCGCGTTGGCAGCACAGGCGCACCGAGCAGAAGGACAGTGTTTATTAGAGGAACAAACACCAAACAGTGAGAAGTCCCTAAGATTGCTGGGAGGAACACGAAGGCTAACATTTTCCAAAAGAGAAGAGCAGGATTTAAGCCCACGAAATAATAATGATAATAATAATAATAATTGCTGTAACAATCGAAGTTACCAATACCAAGTAAAGAAAGCAAAATATATATATTTACAGTGAATACAATCAGTACATTTACTGGAACAACCATGGCTGATATTATGATGAAAATAATTCAGGTTTTAAATATATATTCATATAATGATAATAATAATAAATTCAAAACAATTCTTTATTTTTGTGCGTACAGACAAGCCCGTGAAGTAATAATTCAATTAAAATCAATTCTTATATATTTGAGGCTCAAACTTAAGAGCCTAGAGGCAACTTAGCAAAGTTAGTACAAGTAAGAAGGAATAAACATTACCAAAACACTTACAGACAAAATACAAAACAAGGCAGTTTATATAAAATACTCATTACATAATTATATGGTATTATTTTGGCCTCCGGTCTGTTTTTACTTCTGGGCTGTTAAGTTTGAACGTAAATGAATAAGAATTGAATTGAATTATATAGCCCACGATGGAGAATCACTTTTTCAGATCCAAGTAATGACGTCATCTATAGACACGTCTGTGCCGTTTTTGAGGTGGGGGCGGGGGTGGACGCCAGTCTCCGTCCATTCAATTGTTTCACTAATAGAGAGTCATTGCAACTGAAGGGAAACTGAAGCGTACATACTGTCATGTGCATTTAATTTGTTTAAAGGAAGGTTCAAAATAATTGGGTCAGAATTTCAGTATTGGGTCGATTTTAATTTGGTTTCAGTAATTGTTTGTGGCAATAAAAGATGAACGAATTCCTATCCATCAGCATTCCATTCTGTCCATCATTTATGCATAAATAGAGGCGACTTTTGCATAATAGAGTCTTTCGTTATTACTAAGTACGTTTTCGGAGATACGTCGAGATCCTGATAACTGTGAATGTTGATTTGAAAAGTCCTCGTAAGTAAGTAAAAAGTAAAGATTTCCCTGTAAGAGGACATGGAGGCCAATGGGTTGTGAGATGTTGAGGTTCCCACATTTTCTAGAAAATCGGCTCACAGATGGCGGGGAGGTTGTCAGTCTTACGCGCCGGCTGCCCTTTAACCCCAAATAAGATTCCTGGTACTCATTTCTGTTAGAGGCTGAGTCGACCCCAGGGCCATAGTGCGGCTGGAAGGATTAGGTCAATTGAAAAAGTCCAAATCATCGGGATTCGATCCCGCGACCTTCTTGCTTGTAGCATAGTGCCTCAACCAACTACGCTACCGCATGCCCCGAAAAGTCATCGTACATGGAAGAAAGAAACTCGTGGCCGATTTAAGGCGACATCCTGGCGTCTGTGAGAAGGGTTTGAATGAAAATATACTGTAGGGTGTAGAGCCGTTACTGACTAGTGACCTTGAAAGAAACAACGAAACAACGTTCAATGCTGGGCAACTGATACTTAATAAGCAAGTATACGCAGCCGTTACTAGGTAAAGCCTTTGCAAACAAACACATTCCCACGGAACAGAAGAACGGTAAAAGCAGACTGCTTTTACCGTTCTCACGGTCTTGTCGCTTGCAGTTTCTTATACTTTTTCTTCTACCCTGAAGATGGAGGCGATACGTTCCTCCGAAACGTCGGTTAACACCACATATACACGGTGCCAAATCCCAGAAGACTGCTTTCTTCATAGTCACCGCCGTGAAAGCCTCAAATCTTGTATAGTTTATGTTTGAACTGAATACACGTAACACGCGGAATTGGTTTCATTGCTAAAATATTTAATTCTAGCAGCGAAGTACGGGACTTCATCTCATCTCATTTCATCTCATCTCCACTTGGGCTTCTGTTGTGTTAACTTACAGTCTGCCCCATTTAAATAAGCCAATTGATAATTTTTTCTGCGTGTAATATACATTTATAGGAGCCGGGAAAGCTCAGACGATATAGAGACGGGCTACGGGATGGACGGCCAGGGTTCGATTCTAGGCAGGACAACAGATTTTTCTCTTCTCCACAGCGTTGAGGCCGGATCTGGAACCCTTGAAGTCTCTTATACAATGAGTACCGATGGATCTTACCCGGTAGTAAAGCGGGCGGATCTTGAAACTGACCACTCACCTTGTAGTATAGAGGTCAAGAATAGTGGAGCTATATCTCCAGTCCCCCAACACGTCTTCATGGCGTGATACTTTGTGAATTTCAGGAACAATTTACTGACAGATGTACATATAGTTTCTGAACGCCTTAAAATGCGGCCTAAAATGTGGAGAACCCGCATGGAAATATTTATTTATTTATTTATTTATTTATTTATTTATTTATTCATTGTACTTGTAAGCATCGAGTCTGCAATCCATCATATTTCTCCTTGATAAGGAAACGTGTTAATATTCACGTCTGTCAGGTTTCGGTGTTCAACAAATTTCTGGATGTCAGTTCAGTCTTTGCTTTCTATGAAAAGTGAATAAATGTTTACAAATAATGACGGAATATATTCCAGTTCATCTGTCGCCATTGGGCCGAACAGCCTGGTCATTTTCGGTTAGTTTGTTTTCAATTTTTTATGCATTTAGTGCTCGGTAAGAAGGGCTTATGTCAAAATTTCTCAATTTTACCTATTCCACCGTTGTTACCGGTCTTCAGAACATTTTCTCTACTTCGAGCGGTACTAAACGCTGAATTCTAATCCTTATGCAGTGGTTGCTACAAGCATGGTACCGAGACTGTAAAGACATTTAGCTAACCTGTTCTACTCATAATATATTTTTTTTTTACTTATGGTCTTATTACCGAGCTCAAGAGATAGGCTGACATTCAAGGTTTTTTATTAAAAAGCTATCAAAGCAACTGTAAAATATTTCTACTTAAGTAAGATTTGAGCTTTTCAGGGCCGTGACTGCGAAGAATGCCATCTTATTTGATGTAGCACCGTGTAGATCTTATATGATCCTACGTTTCGG
The DNA here is from genome assembly GCF_002891405.2 of Cryptotermes secundus. Taxonomy (NCBI): domain Eukaryota; kingdom Metazoa; phylum Arthropoda; class Insecta; order Blattodea; family Kalotermitidae; genus Cryptotermes; species Cryptotermes secundus. The sequence continues at coordinate 852,357 of NW_019740655.1, read as the reverse complement.
AGGAACGTATCGCTTCCATCTTCAGGGTAGAAAAATCTGAGAGAGCGGAACCAGACTGAGCAGGTGGCTGCAGACTGCAGGATTCTGTTTTCTGGAATGTGGCGCCTTGTAGATCTTGTGTGTACTGATGTTTCGGAGGAACGTATTGCCTCCATATTCAGGGTAGAAACATTCTCGAGCCAAGAAATAGCGTGAGCAAGTAGCTGCAGGCTGTAGTCGGCAACGTACCCGGATAGTATTCAATATAAAAACCCTGAGAGAAGCAATTACTGCAATCTGTCATGTACCCTTACTAAGAAGCTGCGTGTAAAGACCTTCGTAAGTCGTTCTGTTAACTTCAGATGTGAAGTAATTCATGGAGACAAATAATAATCGTTACCTCCAAATTTTCATGTATAAATCAAAAACATTTCCGTTAAAGAAATGTTATTAATTAAAATTGATATACTGAATGCTATAAGACGTGGTAAAGGCATGTTTTAATACACTAGTAACAATGCACTATTTATATATATTGGTGTATTATTTCGAAGAGGGCTTGATAAGTAGATCGGCAGACATCTAACGATAGTGCAATACTAATTTAAGTCTTACCTTGAATTTACGAAGTAGATATGAATTAGTGTAGACTAAGCTTATTATCTGAGTATAGTTGTAATCTGACGGAACAATATTACATATGTCAGTGGTTATAAATATGCATAAATATGAGGTCCAGCCCAACCAACAAATATCTGAAACATGACATGATCCTAGGGCAGATACCAGTCGTTAACACAAATGAACAGAAGTGACAGGTCTATTTTTCTTATCCTCATGAGGCTGAGTGGACTCCGTTCCAGACCCACTACTTCTCAGAAAATCTGGTAGCGCTAGAAATCGAACCCAGGAACTCTGACCACTAGACCACAGAGGCAGTCTTAATCATCCTTTCACCGACACAATTTAGTCTCAACACTGAGAGCGTCGTTTAATAAACAAACCATGACGAAAGAGCAACTGAATAAAAAGGGTCTTGTGACGGTAGGCTCTGTGTGTTCAAGTTACGATTCATTTTGTGACATGTAAGCTCGAGTTCGCCACTGAGTGACAACTCACTTATGCGCATTGCATTATGGGAGCCATCAGGATAATTACTCGGCACGTTCATAGGCGTTAGTAATTTGCATAACAGTTAAACGGTTTTGTTTCCTTTTGAAGAACGTATATTTGTGGTGTGTAAGTCCCTAATTCTGGAAATGTGATAGTTTCACAGGTGCGCCCTTTTCCGATATATACCACGTACACATATTCCTTGGAGAACAAAGGAAGTTACTATAGTTCTGAGTCAATAAACAAGGCACTGATGCTATTTTGGGAAGTACAGGGTACATGGTATTCATGGTAATAATTGACAAATAAAAACGGAAAAATTGGTTTATTCGAGGCAGCTATAGTACATATATAGAGACGTACTCTGTTACATCGCTGCTTCGAATAAACCAATTTCTCCGTTCTTATTTGTCAGTTATTACCATGAATACTTTTCAAAACAGCATGAGTGCCGCCGTGTTTATTGGACCAGACCTCTATTAATGTACTCTATTGGAGTGGGTGGGTTTCCCCATGCACTTAGACCAACTGTTGGTCCATTGTGCGTCCCCCTATGATATTCTACCAGTCCCTATTCCCTACCGGTACTGGTGCGTGCCATCAGTCCCGACTCAGCCAGCGAGTTCGGCCTCTACTGGCTCAGCGGTATCTCGATGCTTCCCCCATCTACCAGAAGCGTTAGAGACTACTGTTGGAAATGTCCTGAATTTGACTCAGTGGTCCCCTTGAGGTTCTTTTACGTGCCGTAAAGCTACGACACGGGACCCACGGCTTAAAATCCCTCCCGGAGGACTTGTTCCCTGAATTTTTCCGCCCTTAAAAATTCCACGACCTCCGCCGGGTTTGAACCCGCGTACCTTGAGTCACGAGGTGGGAACGTTACCCCTACACTACGGAGGCCCCTAGACCTCTAGTAACTTCCTTTGTTCTCAAATTCCTCAGATTAATAAGTACCAGAATATTTTGTACACATGAAAATATTTTAATAACAACCTGATTGATCCATCTTCTTGTCTGGGGTACTTGATGAAGCTTTTTCGGCATTGAGCCTGCATAGAGTTCGATGAAACCACGGTACGTGACTGATGAATTGGGAACGACTTTTGGAAGGAACCGGTCGTGGTGAACCTAGCTTCTGAGCTGGAATTCACCAGGACGGGCTGAAGACAACCACGTAAACCCTGTCTGCATAGCACCTCCTGAATACAAGTCAGGAACGTTACCCGTAGACCAGCCGGTTCGTTGAATTCGAGTTGGAACAGAGTTCTTGTTTCATTATTGCAGGATTTTTTACAACGAAAATGTGGTTTTCTAAGAAAAGCCTATGACACCTAGTTTTATGTAAATCTTTCATGTGGATATAAAGACTAGTCAGCTAATGAATGAGATGTTACAAGCAAGGTACTATCTGAAAATCAATTACTATGAAACCTTACATGATCTCGCCGAAAAAAAAAAACTTCTCGAGAAGCTTACACCTACGCTACAGCAGCTGTATTAATAATACATGTATATTTTAGGGATGGGTGTAACATATAGCACGCATTGAGGAGAACGGAAATTATTCAAGGCATGTAGAAGAGATCGCGTGGAACACACAAATCTATACGGGAGCACAATGATAATGTGGCACTTAAAGAAATGTGGTGTAAATTTATGGACAGGATTCTCCTGCTTATGTATGGAGCCTAGTTCTCGGCTCTGTGAACACGGTGATGAACATTTTATTCCGTATAAGCAAGGAATTTGTTTGCGTCCTGAAGACAGTCGCCCTCTCGAGAATGACTTTGCTCCTTAGAGCTAGTTTCCAAATCATAATTTTTACTCCTTTGTTTTTTGAACGCAGATATGGAATTTTAGTGTAAATTTGGCTTCTTAAAATTTGTTTAAGTAAATTAATTAAAAAACTAACAGAAAACACAACGGAAGATACGTAATATAATCTTAAGTAAAGCCTTTTGTCACTGGGGACTTGAAAGGCAGCAAGCACGCCACTGAAAATTTATTATTATGGGCTTCAAAACTGTAATGGAACTCATATATATATATATATAATGGGACGAATGAAAGCTAAATTAATTTAAAAACTCATTATTTCTGGCGAAAGCTGTGCGAACAATCGTCTGTTGGTTCACTTTGCCTCGAAAGAAACCCTTCACTCGGACTTATCTTAGAAGTAAAGGGGTTTGAATGGTGGAGGGTGGCTGCCCTAATGTTCTCTTCAAGCGAATGCAAGTAGAACCAGGATAAAGCAAGACACAGAGAAGGAACAGAAGAGAGAGTGTTTTAAAAGCTAGGAGCAAGCTCACAAAAGCTTCAGCCATGGGAAGTGGTCACGTTCCAGTGTACAATGCACAGCCACGTTAGTCCCAACTGTCCCTATTTTTGCAGTTCGTATACTTCAGTCAAGCTGCATTCATTCCATTTAAACTGTACACTAATTGATAATCGAGTGAAAAACAGTCTAATTACGCTGTCTAACTACTTGCATTTGTGAAAAGTAGGAGCCAGGATAGCGCAGTCTGTATAGCGACTGGCTGCTGGCTGGACTACCTAGGTGTCGGAATTCGAGTCCCGGCAGTGTCAAGAACTTTATCTTCTCCACGCCGTTCACACCGGCTCTGAGAGCCCACCCAGCCCTCTATTTCAGTGTTACGCAACCGGTGTGCCGTCACAAGATGAAAGGTGTGACGCGAAGTTTTACCTATTGTAAGAAGTTAATTGTCAAATTTTATTCGTTTTTTTTATCCTAGTTACCGTGTTTCGTATGCTTGTATTTTATTCACAGCCACTGCACTGATTAAATAAAATGATGCTTGTTTATTCTTTATTACATGCTGTGATTTTTTATGTACATTAATGTTGTAATCTAAGAAATTAAACCAAAATTATTTACTCACAGTTGTTGTTATATCATAGTTTTCATTATTTTTATTTTTCTCGCATGTATGCGGCTTCTTTTATATGCTTGCCGCATATTCTGTGTACGTGCTTTTCCCTAAAAGTGCAGGGATTAGCACGGGTTTTCCTGTCTTTTATAAACGCTGTTTTGGTATTTGCCCCTGTTTGTTAGAAGTTAGAGCTTCTCCAACTGTATGACTTTCTTCCTGTAACGATACACCCACCGATTGTGGACTTCATTTGAAATTACAAATATTTAAAAAATAAGTCTGTATAGTGTCACTTCTTCCGTTTGAAGAGTAGAGATCCCGCGTTTTACAGTTGTTTCAGTCCTATCACAGCTGTGCTCTGAAGTAGTTCGCAAATTTTGGTTGCTAGTTAGAGAATTACAGATGGGTCGTTTGAGATGTCCCCGACTGTATGGCCACTTGCTGACGGCAATAAAGTGGTGATGGACACAATTAAAGAACATTTAGAAATGCTGCAGCAGAAATTCAATAAGTATTTTGGCGAGAGTGTGCAAGATTTCGACTGGGTTCGTGATCCATTTGTTGTGAATTCAGAACGTCTTCCGATTAATATAGAAGAGGAACTCGCAGATTTAAAAGCAGACAGAACATTGAAAATAAAACTTCTCGAAGTGCCTTTGGATACGTTTTGGTTGGCAATAAGGAGTGAATACCCGGCTATCTCCGAGATGGCAGTTAATGTGTTATTGCCATTTTCAACTACATATTTGTGTGAACTGGGCTTCTCGACGTTGACTGAAGTTAAGACATCAAAGAGGGAGCGGCTCAAATCCATCGATGAAGAAATGAGACTTGCGTTGTCAACGATTCCACCACGGATCAGTCGCCTGTGTGCAGCTACGCAGGCGCAAGTATCACATTGAGGGTATGAGTAGANGGCTCTTTCCCCGAGGGTAAAGCGGCAGGGGCGTGAAGGTGACCACTCACCTCCAACTAGTGTCGAGGTCAAGAAAACGTGGCTGTATACATCCACTCCCCACACGCCTTCATGGCTTAGTGCTTGATTAATTAAGCACAGGGAGAACTTTACCTTATTTGTGAAAAGTAAAAGACTGTGACAGTTTAAAAATTACCCTTAAAAGGGCAGAGTTGTCCTAATGATTAATTAGATAGACATCAAGCTATGAAGACGTGTGGGGGAGTGGAGGCATAGCTCCAACTTTTTTGACCCCAGCACTGGTTTAAGGTGAATGGTCAGCTTCACGCCCTGCCGCTTTACCTCCGGGGAAATAGCCCCCGGTACCCATTGGACAGGAGGCTGGTGGGACCCAGAGATGATCTGGACGCTGTGGAGAAGAGAAAAATTTTGCTTCTGCCAGGAATCGAATCTAGCCTTCCAGCCCGTAGCCCGTCATTATACCGACTCCAGAATTTCCCGTATAACATGCAATACGTCTGTAGTACCTGATTGTAGTACTCTTGAAACTGAAGTTAATATACGAAATAAGAGTTTACTGCGGCACGGAATGTTTAGGTTAGAGTCTTCTGGGATATGACGTAATTCAGTACCTACCTGTCAAATTATACCCATTGGTCTTTGTGTTTCCTGTGAGGTACAAACTGAGTTTGTATATCTCATTTAGATGAAATCCCCTCTTCAAAGGGCTGCATATGTTACAACAGGGAAAAAATGTGAAATGGGAGTCAAAGTGCATTGAAATTAAAAGAAACTTAATACACGTATGTTCATGATGTGATCGGGCATATTCTGGTACTCATAGAATAAACTGTAAATGCACGTAATTTTCTGTCCTAAAAATCCGAAGAAACTTCATCAAAGGCGCATTTAGTCCATTATAATAAGAAGCAAAGATCTTGTTATTTTCGCTAGAAGTTCATTGATTATTTTAATAGACATGTATTTTAGACAACTGTGGAATTAATATAACAGATATATTTTTCGAGCACAAGAACATTTCAACAGCCACCCACATTCAGGCTCAATGTTAAGTCAGCGTTCGTGCTATTGTAGCTCATTCCATAGAGACTCGTTTGGAAACTGGTATTCTTTCATCTGGTCAAGAAGTGTCACATTTTATACGAAACCAATTAATTATTAGCATATAGGATTTCAGATTTCTACGGCGGTGGTTGTGAAAATTTCCATCTTCTGGGATGTAACTTCGTGTACTTCGTTGAAAGTTGACCGACGTTTCGGAGAAACATGTCGCATATAATTTCAGGATCGAAAAATAAATCAAGCAAAGTCTGCTTGTTACTTACTTCATGCTGGTCTCCTCTTTGCTTATTCTTCGACCCTGAAGGTGGAGGCGCCATGTTTCTCTGAAACATCTCTTGATTTTCAAGAGACTACACGGCGTTAAATCGCAGAATACAGCTCTTCCTTTATTGCCATATTCACAAGGGTTCACTAATGGACTCTATTCAGAGCCAGTTTTATCCAGTCCATCTGCGCCACATCTCCTAAGCTGTTTCTTTCACTCAGGTTTTATGATTTAGTACACGTAAAAGTAAGTAAACTGCATTGTAAGTTAGAATTTTTCTACTCATGCATGTTGGCTTTCTAAAGAAGCATTCACCCAGTTTTCAAAACCCGTAATTTTAATACTCAGAATTACTGTTATATTTTTACTTTGTCCATCATCCGGTATTCTAAAAACTAGAATACACGACGTATCGGAAACTGGATGTTTCCGTATTCAGATGAAGGGGGGAGGACACCTACTCTGTTGAGTCCCTTAGAAAGGGATAACTTCAATCACTGGAAAACCCACTGTCAGATTCACTACAGCTATTTAATTGCCTGAAACCAGGCTAATTCGGAGGGAGATGAGAAAATGTGCATTAAAAATTGTCAATAATATGCACATATGTGGGACTAGGATAGAAAAGGAGGTATAAATTAATGCTACAAACCTAGCCAGCAAAAAGCCGTTAATCCAAAAATCCATTCATTCTGAGTATTATACACCATCGTCAGAACCCTTCAGACTCTACCCATGTTACTTGAACTTCGGAGTCCCATTTGTGTATACCGACACAGGTAACTTCAATAAACTGAGCTTCCTTCGACCCTTCTATTATTTACTGCTAGCATATATACTGTGAAGTTACGAATTTAGTGCACCATGATTTTATGGCTACAGTACTCTGCTTTTATAGCCCCTCCCCATCTATAGAAAGTTCATAATCTGAAACTTAACCATTTTCATAGCATTAAATTGTATTGCTAGGCGGGTGGTATGTTTGTTCCGTGTGTAGTCACCCTTGAAATTGCACATACCGTAATCGAAAACACATCAGACTAATGCGAGCACCGAATAATAAAAACAGGGATCTAGGTCACCGTTTGCACAGAGCCCGCGAGGTGGGTGATGAATGCGAATGGCAGCTTTAAGTACGTGTTGTCAGGGGCAACATACTTGGTAGATGATTACTGAGCTTGCTGTATTAATAATTGCATTTATTTATGCAAATTACTTAAGTTATCTTATGACGAGTGCACGCATATTTAATTTTAAAAAAGTTAAATATTTTGCTTACTAACTGCAGTTAAGCAAGTTTCTCTTTCCCGTTTAACTGCTTAGTCACATGTACATGATAAGGAACTTCATACACGATAAAAATGAATACAGTAATTTATCATAATGCTTTTCTTTCTCACCTATAAACGCAAGTTCATTTACGTCTTCTAGTCAACTTCTGCCGAGACCATTAAATCATCCAGAATATTCTTGTTGCAACTTATTTGTTTGCAAGTTTATCCCACCAACATGAAGTGCAGTATTAAATTAACGAATTGACCACGGAAATATTGTCACGATTTTGAGCGACTATAAACGGGGTTTGGATTGGTACCTCTATTTATTGAACACTTACAGATCGTAACTACAGGTAACTATGGCGGGGTCTCTAATTCACTCACTCTACAATTCACCACAGCACGCACTAAATCTTCGTATCTTCACCGGTTGTCGCCTGGGGCTTCCAAAGCCGTAGCTCCCTCATCTCCAGTGTTCACGTCCTTGGAGGTCGGCGACTGTCTCGCAAATAATTAAATTCTAGATTTGTGCTGCTTAGCCGCACAGAAAACATTTCTCCCAGCAGCACTTCCATTTGTGCCATTTACCTGTCGCACGGTTCGCGTAGAGAACACGGCTTCCCGTTTAGTACATTGTTGCGAGTTAAGAAACTCTGGCGACCAATGCATAGAAACGGCTGTTGTTTACAGAGTCAATAGTAGGGACCGGATTTCACGCCTTAATAATCCCTTAAATATGTATGCATTTGTGCAAGACAAATTTCAAAAATATGATTTTACATCATTTTAAGACCAAAAAATCAACATTTTAGATTAATTTTATGTAATCACTGGATGATCTGCTTGCAATGAAAAAATATACTTGAATAAAAATCATGAATCAAAGCCAATTTTTTTCCTTGGCACTACAGCCCCAGTGGGCCTAGGCCTACCTCCATGAACTCCGTTCACTTCGGTTTTTCTAGATCTTACACATACGGTAGGACTCCTTGTGCGAGGGATCAGCTCGTCGCAAGGCCTCTACCTGTAGACAAACACAGAAAAACGCACACAAACATCCATGCCCTGAGTGGGATTCGAACCCACGATCCCGGCTTCCGAGGGAGCGAAGACAGTGCATGACTTAGACCGCTCGGCTACCGTGACTGGCAATTTTTTCATTACAAGTTAAAAAAACAATGGTACTCACATTTAGCTCTCCAAGCTTTCAACTTATCTTTTGTTGCAATTCACAATTACTAAATATTTTGTAGGTTTTCCATAGTTAGTCGCCTTTATTGTCTCGTAAGGTATCTTTATAGCGCGATGGATTAGGTTATGTTAGGTTATCAGATATAGGCTTGCGCAGTAGGTCACTGCACATGGGCCGGCATATCCATCCGTGCACCTAAGTTCCCGACAATAATTATGTTAAAGTAAGGATGTAATTTAATTATGATTCATAAAATATCTTCCAATTTTAGATAATTTCAAATTTTTAAAATTTAGAAAATTTTTGATTATCTTGCCTTCTAAAATTACTGGTGTATCCAATATCACATTTTCGGAATATTTTGGAGATTTCCACACTTCAAGCAGCTTCCAAAATTTAAAACAATTTAATTTTTTTTATAAAATACTGATTACCTGATTTGTCTTCTCAAAATTTTCATTCTCAGCAAGATATTGCAGTGTTAATGAACTGCAGGTCTGGTGTGATCTACAGACACCTCCTCATGCGGGTTCATCGCTCGCTTATACCCTGAAGATGGAAGCGATGCGTTCCTCTGAAACGTCTGTTAATAAAATATCTACACGGCGCCACATCCCAGTAGACAACATTCTTGATGTGATCAAGATTTTATGAGGTCTGTTAGGGACAAATTATTTGAGCTACGTCGGACTTACGTGACAGTGATGCTTTCATTGGGCGGCTGCACAAGATCATAGGTGGTTCCTTCCCTTCGCTTTCTCTTCGCGAAAGTAAAACGCTCGGGCAAACAATCTTAACAGACAAGTAAGGCAGCATAAGATGCGACACTAGAACTACATGGGCTGCTGCTTGTATGCTGTGTACTCTCGGATTTACAAAGTACTGCATCCACTTCGCAACAAGTTTAGATCACAGGAAAACACACGCGGCCTCTTCCGTAGTGTTAAGCCTCACGTACGAACCGGGCCAGCTCGTTTTGAAACACTCACTGGGCTACAAGGCGAAACTAATGTTCACATGACAACGCGTGTTTCCTTCAGTTCTTACGTACTTCCTGGGTCTCTGTTTCTCTTTCCGTATTGAACGCACCCTGATCCCTGGGGTCAGGATTGGTCATACACTTTATATAATAACATTGCGGCCACTTCTGGCCTATTGTACCAGCCCCAGATGATAGGTGAGGGTGATTGTGTAGCAATTGGAGGAATGGAGATTGGCAGGGGAAACAGAAGTACTCGGAGGAAACTTGCTCCAGAGCCACTTTGTCCACCACAAATCCCACTTGACCAGACCCGAGATCGAACCCGGGCCACCGCGATGGGAAGCCAGCGACAAATCGCTTGAGCTATGGCGCGGCTATAGTACGTCCTTACTAACAGAGACATATCTCTGGTTATAACTGTAATTTTCCACATGACTTGTGTTTACTGTAACACAATGATTTCTTATCCTGAGTAAAAAGAACGTACAGTAGAACTTGGTTATAACGTCATCAAAGGGACCTAAAAATAGTGTCGTTATAAACGAATGTCGTTGTAACCAAAATGGGCACTTCCACAGTAGCCTTATATTAGTCACGTAAGAATCTACCAAAAACCGAGTTAAAATGTTGCATTTTTTAGTGAAATATGTAGTTAAGTACAGACTAACGTAACATTAACGTGGAATTGCCCAAATATGTAATATCAAAGACATATTACAGCGCTTTTCACTGACAATACACACAATATTTCAACGAATCACTTTAACTTTCTCTTCAATGGTTAAAACTTTCTTTTTCGTTGCCATGTTTTCGCTACTGCACTCCTCTGGGTTTAGGCAGGAACACTATAGGGTAAGTAGACAATGTGAGGTCCTGTTAGACGAGATTCTAGGAAAGGAATGCAGTTAACAACCTGCCGCGTCCTCTTGCACTATTCACGCAGTCCCACCCCACACCCTTGTTTTCGCATAAAACCCACGCTCCTCTTGCAGCCCTCGGTCGTATTCTTCCAGGACAGTCACGTCAGCAAGTAGAGAAAGTGAGGGTGGGCAGACACCTCGAACTTTCCCACGATATCAGAGAAATTCAGGAATGAAAATGACGTTACATACGAGGTTGATACATTTGTGCATGTCGTACTAAGCAAGGTATAAAACAGTAGCTTTATGAGGAATTAGTTCATACCATTGAATATTTGACGCAGTAGACAAGGTGTCGCAGAAACCGATGTTGCTATAAGCAAGTTTTACTGTATTTGTGGCCTTATGCTCTATTATTTGGAGTAACTAAAGTGCCTGCATGAAACCCAGTAGGACATCATGCCGCTGGAAATGTGTCCATCGCGACAGCTCTTAATTTGTTGTCATTAGGCGTATCGATAATGCGACTTCACGAACTTCTGAAGTGGGAGCAACACTTCATCATTCGATGCAGATTCCTCAAGTTCTAAATACTGGCAAACATTTAAAAATAATATCAGTTTGGGCCAGGGGGGGTGATCTATTATAGGAAAATCATTTGCAGATTTTTGTCCGTCTGTAAAGCAACAATATATATATATATGTAGATGTGTAGCAAAAGGAACACAAAGCTACACAAGTCAGACACAACCAAGGGGGAGTGTCACGGTCAGTGGGGCACAAAGCAGCCTTAATACGGGATAGGAAGAACATACATCCCATAATATAGAAACAGTAACGTCGTACACTAATAAATTCATTGACAAAAAGTGCACAATGCGGTGCATTGCTTAAAGAGGATGTTGCCTGTGGACGGCCCTCTGAGGCCGAAACATACAAGGTATGTATGTTTAATAACATTTTAAACGGGGGCAGGCGGAAGCTTGGTTGAGGCACTATGCTACAAGCCGGAAGGTTGCGGAATCGATTCCCGATGAGGTGGATTTTTTCAGTTTACCTAATCCTTCCAGACACACTATGACCCTGCCGACTCACCCTCTAACAGAAATGAATACCAGGAATATTATCTGGGGTAGAGGGCGGCCGGCGGGTAAGGCTGACAACCTTACCGCCATCTATGACACCGATTATCTAGAAAATGTGGGAACCTCAACATCTCACAAACCTATGGGCCTCCACGGCCTGTTACAGGGATAGCTTTACTTTTTACTTTTACTTAATATTTGAAACATTTTGATGAACATTTTTGTTAGTTAAATGTGGATTGATGTAGTATAAGTCCATATTAATATTGTTGCATTATAGACGGACGGAAATGGTGAAAAGTAATAAAAACATGGCGAATACGGGAAATATTTTGGTACGGTGATACTGCCTGAAGGATTACGTAAGTTGACATAAGGCATTTGTATGATGTCATGATACTAAGATGTCTGCTTATTGTGAGAGAGGTTAAAAAGGTTTTTGTTTCTCTTAGGAACCTTAATTTGTACTTCTCCTGCGGCAGATGATTCTAATACGTGTTTCAAGTGTGGAGATGTACGCGCTTCCCGCAGTACTCTCGCTTAATCCGCGCTTGTCCTGTGAACACAATGTTTTGTCCTCGCCTGAGTTGTCGGCTCGTAGAAATTACAGATATTTCAACGGAGATAAAGTACGTTAATAGTAAAAGTTATCGCTGTTTCAACAGCCTGCATTCATATACTTCTTGTAAGTCTATTCTAATCATTTTTCTAACATTCTCACGTACCCCACTAAATTTCTAAAACGGTTGGATTTCAATCGTCATTATTTTGCTTTGAAAAGTAAATTTATCATCATTCATTTATTTAACTTATTTAACGAAGCTGGCTGTAACCAATGCTATATAGAAGAAAGCAGTCTTGTGGGATGTGGCACCGTTTAGATATGGTGTTAACCGACGTTCCTCCGAAACGTCGGTTAACACGACATCTACATGGTGCAACATCCCAGAAGACTGCTTTCTTCATAGTCACCGCCGTGGAAATCTCAAATCTTACATAATGCTATGTAGAATCGAATGATGCAATGAAATATAATAATGAAACAGAGCGGATCCAGTTGTAATCTGATTTGAAGCTACTGTCCCGAAATGTATCTAGTAAGTCTGAAGAAAACAACGAAACACCTAAGAATATATATAGTTTCTGCCAAGAATTGATACGGACACATCCCAAATATAGGTCAAGTGTTAATGCTTCAGCTATCTTGCTCGACGTCGCCATAATCCTGAACTTGTACAGATAGGCTTTATTTCCTGTTTATATACCGTAGAGGAGCTACCAGGCTCGCTTCCTCCCAGTGATTTCAATATTAGTGCCGCATATTCATATGTATGCCGGTTTTATTTATTTATTATTTTTCCTTGACACTACAACCCCAGTGGGCCTAGGCCTACATCCATGAACTTCTCCGTTCACTTCGGTTTTTCTAGATCTTACACATTCGGTAGGACACCTTGGGCGGGTGATCAGCTCGTCGCAAGGCCTCTACCTGTACACAAACACAGAAAAACGCACACACACAAACTAAACATCGAACCCAGGATCCCGGTTTCCAAGCGAGCGAAGACAGTACATGCCGTAAAGCCTAGACCGCTCGGCTACCGTGACCGACTGCCGGGTTTATTTGGTGCTAGATATTTTCATTATTTCAAGTGATGTCAAATAGATGCACCGTAATTCATAATTTATCTTGTCATTCAGGTAATAGGGTCTACTGTCTGCTCGTATTACGTTTTAATTTATCTCTCAGCTGTCTTTAGATAATTTCTATTCGTGTCCGCTGCTTGTCCTTATAATCGAATAAATTTAATTTTTTACTCCCTATATGATGCAATTTCTTGTTCCTATGTTCTTATGTACCAAACTCCGTACACTGATTTTATTAAATTCTCGGATATTTAAAAAAATCTTATTCCACGTTCCCTAGTAGGGATTTCATTTTTCACTTTGCCCTCTTTTCACATACGTTATAAGCATTTCTTGTTTTAGTGACTGTTTTTAGAACATCTATATTTGCTTTCCAGTTATTCGTCTTATTGCAGCTTTATACATGTAACATTTTAGTAGGCAATTCGAATTGAATTTCTATGTTATAATTTACAGATTCGGGAAAATATATGCTCTAACTTCTAAGTTTTTTTTTATTAATATAGGTTTCTTAATACAATTCTCGTATGAAATTCGTGAAGACGAAATTGTGTTTGCACTATTTGATGTTCTGCTTTGTTGGAGGGAATATGGCATGTTGAAATGTTTCATAATGCTTTTAAAACGAAAATGATTTCAGGGCTCACTATTTATACCAACTATGCACTTATTGTGTCACGGATACTCAGCATAACTTCATGATATTACGGCTTCGCCGTTTCGCTTTAATTTTCGAATGGAATGATCAGAAATACAATAAATTAAATGGAGTTATTAGAAAACACTTTCAGAAAGATACGGGACCAGCCATAATGTTGGCGATGTTCAGTGTGCTTTGAAGATCAGCCCTAATGTATGGCGGCGACTGATATCGAGAAGAGGCAAGTATCAGAGAAACGGGGGGAGATATGGGAAGGATCACCTCTGATCTTTGACCAGAAACACATGACCTACAAAGAGATGTAAGGAATATTTCGTTCTTCCTCGGAGTGGGACTTAGGACCAGTCCTTGCCGCGAAATAAGGAAAAGAATTTAAAAATGGCTCCTATGTTTACATGCACGAAAAAGGATGGCTTCGTTAATTCGTAAAGCTGGCACAAACTATTGAAGAAAACTTATTAAATAACGGAAATGTTGTTAGACAAAAAGGACATAGACACTTGTTAAGAACTAGAAATGACCAAAAATTATCAGTAACAGTGTAAAAAAGTGGCTTTCATAATTTTGCAGGTCATGGTAAATTTGAGATGCCCATGTCAGCTCCTCGTATTGGTCTTTATTTGGGAATAGATGAGTAGCTCTGCTGATTTATGTCTATTCTTTACAGTGGAACATTATACTATTACATGGACGTCGGATTTTTGGGATTTTGAATTTACACGGCCATTTTTAACAGTGTTGCCGTGACCATGGCCGGCGAACTCTGCCCTGTCAAGCGGCTCATATCTCGCACTGCAGAACTGAAATTTCCGAAATTACTGGATTTGCATCTTTACTTTCCGAATAGCCCTCGTAAATTATGGAAATAAAAATATTTCCTGTTCCACAAATATGCTCATTGTCTATGAATATGACATTTATAAATATTATAATATTTAACCAGGCGTAGATTATGCTACACGTACATTATTAAAGAACTGTTACTGAGCGGTGTAGAATGTGTTGTGTGCTCAGACTCCATACAACTCTAAATAATTACATTTAAATAAAGGGATTTGTATTTGTATAATCAGCTTATTCATGTTCATCGGAAAAAGTCTGTTGCTCAGTTTCAATTTTCTAAATAACCAGTTTTCCCTTAATAATGTTATATTTTAGCGTCCTGTTGCACTGATTTATGTCCATGATTTATTCTGACCGTCTTACAGTGCATACATTTATTCACCTTACTCTTCTCTCTTGCACTACATGTTTCAGCACTAAAGTGCCATCTTCAGGTACTTTTCTATGTACGTCGAACTACTTCATTGCATTCCCTGTTGTCCTTATACTAAAATAACTAAAATATATATTCGTCATATATAATGATAAATTTTAAATATTAAAACTGTTCCGGATTTGCCATCCTTATGTCGTATCTCAATACGCGAGTCACACCTATCTTCTTCTGTCGGAGCACTCTTCCTACTTTCATGTGTGTATTGTGCTTTGTGTTGTGTCTTGCTCCTGTGACTGCGTGTGTTATCACGCAGTCCATATATCCTATATTTGTTGTTCCAGCTCTCAGTTGGCCTTTTCATCCTTAACAGATTCTAAGACGTGACAGAGCTAATTTTTAATCGTGGTTAGCAAGAGCTTTTGAGATTTGTTTGTTAACTGTTGTGACTTTTATTTCCACATGTGTAATCAGGTGGAAGATACGAACACTTGTATCAAATGGGGCCGAAACATTACGCAGAATTTCACTTCAAGCTCTGTCGTAAAAAAAAGTACCAGTAACACCCCAATTGAACTGCAGTAGAATGGAGGAACTTGAAAAAGAAACTAGAATAAAAGGAAGACAAGAATAAGAAAAGGAAAGCTACACGGTATATTTTCTTGTTCAAAATGAGGTTACTCTGTTGTTTTTTTTTCGAAATTGTCCCATTCTATGTAGTTTAATTTGAGTCGTCTTGTATATACTGCTAGAAGTGCGATCACTCGGTAGAGCAGGTGGTTCGTATTGTTGGCTATTAAGGTGTAGTCTCGAATAAGCCAAGAGAAGACAATAGGCTGCAGCTATTGCCTATTTAACAGAGACCTACAGCAGAGCGCGGAGGGAGGCCAATGACAGTGACTGCGGCGTGGCGGACTAGAACTGGCGGCCTGCAGGAAATCCGTCTTAAGTTATCCTTGTAACACGCAGTGGAGGTCCATAGGATTCTGAGACATCGAGGCTCTCATATTTTCTAGACAATCGGCTCACAGATGACGCTGAGGCTGTCACCCTTACGCTCCGGCCGCCCTTTACTCACAGGAAGGTTCCTGGTACTCATTTCTGCTAGGGGCTGAGTCGATCTCAGTGTCAATAGTACGGCTGGAAAGATCAGGTAAATTGAAATTATCCAGTGACCTCATCGGGAATCGAACTCGCGACCTTCCGGCTTGTAGCATATTGTCTCAACCAACTTTACTACCGCGTGCCTCCGTCCATCATACGTACTCAAAGCTATTCCTGTTTCTATTCTGTGGCACTCATCTGTCCTAACTGTGGCACGATTTCGTCATTATTTAAGCATGACATCCTTAGCGTAATATTTTTGGAGGGACCGAGTTTAATTCCATTTCTGGCACTCCATAGAGATCATTTCTGTGACTCTGGTTCTAAGTTGGCTCCGACCGTACGTGCGTGTATTACTTCGAAATACGTTATCCAGAAACAACATCTTTCGTATGATCGATCGCATTAATTTGGCATCTAAGTACAGCGTTCCGAAGACTTCTTTGTCTCACTAATTCGGAAATGATATACTGGGTACCTCTGTTGGTTATATGTAGGGCTTGTATACAAATGTCGCGTGTTTCCTAGGTAACGCGACAAAAAAGAATTTGTGAATCTCGGATTTTAACGGATATTTATTGAACGATCACTCTTTACACTCACAAATACAATTATTAGCACTTATAACGACCTCGGACGTTTCCTTTTCACTCTTACAACACTCCCGCACCGATAATCTTGGTGAAGTGTCTTCTGCTCTGCTCGGAACTCAACTATCCTTAGCTCTCCTCTGATACGAACCATACTGGGCTCATAGTCAATGTTACATTGCGACTGACGGTCAGTCATTCAGTCAGTCAGTCTGTAAGTCTTGGTGTCGAGCCCCATCTAGGGCTCATGACCAGATATTAATTATTACTGTTTGACAGTTACGGTCTTATTTTTGTGGTCTCTTGTGGGAAAGGAACTGTTATATCCTGCTCTCGGAGTGAATAGGGAACACCTTGTCGAAGGGTCACTTTCACCCTCTGCTTTGTAACAAACCTCTTGTTACCGATGGAATACATTTCGTTACAAATAACTGTGGAATCCCTATTCTTAGGATTTCATTTCTGCCTAGGAATTGTTAGTCGTCGACTAGTGGTGGACGTCTTATAGTCCGGCTTTCAGGCAGCACGTCACACACACTTCATCAAAATCTCACCTTCAAGAGTAAGCAGTGACCTGTGAAGAACTGAGGTCGGAACCAAGTGTAAACTCATCAAATGGCCAACAAACTGACCTCCGTCCGAGGAGCAGAACACGTGCATCCCAAATACGATGCAGTGCAACACGTCTTAATAGTTCACATAATTAATACCAACGTTATCGCTAGCTTATACCATTTTCTCCTTCATCGTAAAGGGAAAGCACAATAGACCACTGTAGGTCGCGGTGCAAGGGCCGAGAAGGCCCACCCCTCATACATTTATTCATTTATCGTAAAGGGCAGTTTCTGGATCATAGTCTTGTTTAGCGCCTTCATTTTCTTAGTCTTCTATCATAAATCTTCCTTTCCATTGTTTCTTTGTTAATTTTTATGGGGCAGTTAATATGTATTCTCACATACCCACTTCTTTATAGTCGTTGTAATGTAATTCATTGCGTTTCCCTCCTCGTTTTAGGCATCCTCTCTGCTTTTGTTATACCTCATATTTCGTTATCTTGTGTTCTTTACCACCCCATTCTCTCTCTAGTCTCTATTTTTCGTCTACTCTTTCCATAGCCATATCAAAAACCCATTATTTATTGTCTTCCCATTTCTTATTTCTATGTCGTTTCCTTAAATTTGAGGAGGAAACTAGTGAAATGCTACATTTGGAGCATAGCTCTGTATGGGGCTGAAACATGGACACTTAGGGCAATAGATCAGAAACATCTGGAAAGTTTCGAAATGTGGTGTGGGAGAAGGATGGAGAAGATCAGTTGGACCGATTATGTGAGAAATGAAGAAGTGTTAATTAGAGTCAGTGAGCAGAGGAATATCCTACACGAAATAAGAAAACGGAAGGCTAATTGGATTGGTCATGTT
>NW_019740655.1:833038-833787 GCF_002891405.2 Cryptotermes secundus | reverse complement strand
TGATGATGATGATGATGATGATGTCGTTTCCTTTGTCTTGTTCCGTCCAGACTCAGCATATGCTCACTCCAAGCGTTACGTCAGTTGTCAAGTAGTAATGCCCCCATAGAATCCTACAGGAAAACCAACCTAAAGTCTACAGGCATTCAAATCACCGTCGGAACTACTGGAGAAGGTGTAACAGTGCAAAGTAACGGGGTGGGTCCGATTCTCGTTAAGGTCAGAAATGTTTACCTTATCTATCATCTCCACTCACTATTATTCCCCTTGTATAATAGGGCTGGAGCGTGAAGCTGATTACACACCTTCACCTAACGACGATGTTTCGTCAAAGTGACAACTGAGTTTTTAAATTTTTATTGACAATGTTAGGATGTCAGGCGATGTAATTTTTACTAAGTTCGGTATTCATATGGCGATGCTAAGGAAAATGGATATGTACTCGTAGATACCATAAAGAAAAACACACAAACTTTAATTGACGCAAGTAAAGAGGTAGGTCTAGAAGTAAACACTGACAAAACTAAGTATATTGTGACATGTTGCGCAAANAATGCGGAGCAAAATCATGACATAAAGATAGCTAACAGATCATTTGAAAGTTTGTCGCAGATATTTTGGAACGGCAGTAACAACACGAAATTTGATTCAGGAGGAAATTAAGAGGAGATTGAACTCGGGTAATGCTTGCTACCATCCAGTCCAGAACCTTTTCTCTTCTCGTCTGCTGCCCAAAAACATAAAAATTA
>NW_019740655.1:832678-832856 GCF_002891405.2 Cryptotermes secundus | reverse complement strand
TTCTCCAAGTATAATTAGAATGATCAAGTCAAGGAGGATGAGGTGGGCAGGGCATGTAACACGAATGGGGGAGACGAGGAATGTGTATAGGATATTGGTGGGAAAGCCAGAAGGAAAGAGACCACTGGAAAAACCAAGGCGTAGGAGGGCGGACAATATTAAAATGGATCTTACTGAG
>NW_019740655.1:830170-832157 GCF_002891405.2 Cryptotermes secundus | reverse complement strand
TCGGTACTGCGGCCACTTCTGGCCTATTGTACCAGCCCCAGATGATAGATGAGGGTGATTGTGGAGTAATCGATGGAATGAGAATTGGCAGAGGAAACCGAAGTACTAGGAAAAAGCCTGCCCCACTGTCACTTTGTCCATCATAAATCCCGCATGACCTGAACCGGGCTCGAAATCGGGCCGCCGCGGTGGGTAGCCAGCGACTAACAGCCTGAGGTATGTCACAGCCTAAGGTCGAAGATTAAGCCGACCAATATATGAGCGTGAAAGTAGGTGGCAGCTGGTTTTTACTAGGCTATTCCTTCGAACCTGAAAATGGGACGATATATTTATTCGAAACGTCGGTTGATTTTTCTAGGGATTGCATGGCGTTATATTTCAGAAGATAGAACTCTGGAGATTACACGTTTCTGTGTGATGTCAAGTTTCCACCATTAAAGCAATCCATTATACTGGGCTCATGTCCCGACCGTCACTGCGGCATGTGCGGTTACTTGCAGAACTAAATAAATATGCCGTAATCCCCATGTGTCTCAGAACCATTGAAATACGGCAGGTTCGCGAGTTTCGCAGTAGACATATGTCAATTTATTGGATCGGTTTTTGTGCTGCAAATTAGAACGCGTGAAGAAAGTGACATGAAACACTGATATATAAAATAAATTTTATGAAACTGACATATTTTTATGCGTAAAATTTTAGATCTGGTACCTTACTTTGGCCCCCGATAGTATAATTCATTGTTCATTTGTTTAAATGCCAATAAATGTTAAGTCTTACAATGGGCGTTACAGTGAAATTACAGCACAGCAGCTCAGCTGAATGAATAGTGTCTACTTTTTCTGGTTTTACCTTTTAGAAAAATTGTGAAATTGTTGTGCGGTGTAGTGTCCGCTTCGCATTCTTTCATATAGCCGAAGATTTCTTCTTCTTTGCTTACCACATGTATGTATGTACACTTGGTCGTCGACCGACTTTCGTACTGACTGACAGGTCGTACGTCGATCTTGTCGTATCCCGGCCATATATTTATTAACATATTTTTTTAACCATTCTAATCTTTTTTCTTCATCTTTATAATTTATTTTTAAAAACTTTTACATTTTAATCCTTTTTATTTTTCATTTTAAATACAGTAATGTTGCTTGCGTGTGTGGGAGGCCTGTGTTGCCGGATGCTCCCATAGTTTTCGTACGCGCAGCTGCCTGGCGGTGTCCTCAGGCCTCAGTAGCACATCCTCATTTATTATTAATTTATTTATTTATCGCTTTTGTGGTTTTAAGTGCGACCGGCCGTAAGTCGCATAGGTCGTAAGTCGACGACCAAGTGTGTGTATGTAACCGGTTCTGGGGCCACCAGCCTCTTATACAAAGGTCACCGGGGCTCTTTTTGTGGGGTAAAGTGACCGGAGCTTTAAGCTGGCCACTCACCTTCATCTAGTTAGAGCTCAAGAAAAATGGAGCTATACTTTCACTCCCCAATACGTAGTGATTAACATAGCACAGGTATAACTTTACTTTCTCTTGCCATGTTTGTATGTACTACTACTACTACTACTACTTATGATGATGATGATGATGATAATAATAATAATAATAATAATAATAATAATAATAATAATAATAATAATAATAATAATAATAATAATAATAATAATAATGAGTCTACAGGCCAGTTTGGGCCCTGGCCGCTTCCAAGGTATTTTTCCATTCACGCCTGTCCAACGCCCTTCAAGCCGTTGTTCAGTGGGGTCTTTGGCTGTTGTCTTGTTTAGGTTCTCTACATTATGAAAAGATTCAGTATGAGAATGTCACCAACAAGCCCACCCCTCAAACTTGCTGGAGGACCACAGATTTTCTGTTAGGGTTTAATCTCTTAACCAAGTAGTCCCGTTTTAGGGCGCCAGAGACTCGACCTTCACCTGCTCCAATACGCTACATGCAGTGCTCTCACCATGGGATGCACCCAGGGCCACCTCCTGGAGGCA
>NW_019740655.1:821675-829452 GCF_002891405.2 Cryptotermes secundus | reverse complement strand
TTGCCAAGCAACTGTAAGGGAATACTCCGACGGACACGCAGAATGATGAGGCTGTTTTATAAAGTACGCAGTTGAGGTGGCTTCAGAAGCCACGATATACATACATACAAAGTTCCATTAAAGATTGGTTAAGGCATTCGGATGTACATACACACACACAGACAGCAAGGAGATCCCACAAGCCTGCATTTGTTTGGTAAAAACAGGGAAAGTAAACTGCCAAAAAATCACCACTCTCCAGTTAGTATTTTTGTCAACGTTACTTCAATTTTAACAAATTAAACAACAGACTAGTAACACTTTCAAACCAACTGATCAATTTTCTTGAAAATCATCATTTCATTAGAGGAAATCCAAATTTCTGACTTTTAAATTGTCTGTTGCCATTGATACCAACATTTTAGTCCTGGGGGCTTGTGGTGACCGCGCGATACACCTATGGCGGCATTTAGTAGCATTTTTATACACCTGCCGGCTTTCAGAGCCGCGGTATAGCAGTTCTCAACAAATATTTTCCGTGACCGCAGTACAAATTTGAGCATGTGTTCTCTGACCACATAACTTAAAACATATAAGGAATTGAGGGTCTTATTGTGGTGACAATTATGAATACGTTTTTGGGCTGTAACGCCGTGTAGTTTGGAGAAAGATCAAGGTTTCGGAGGAACAGGTTTACATCTTCAGGGCCGAGGATTATGCCAAGCATATAGCTTTATCAAAAATAATTGTGAAGGTAAGTAGATGGGGCTTAGATGGGAGATGCCATCATTGTCTGACGTTGGTTGATTACTGACGCTGTCACTAACAAGAATTTGTAGCGTCGATTATAGGGTGATTAATAATTATGGGGCAGTTAGTAGAATGGGAATCTGCAGGGTATACCAAAGTATGCAGAGAAACCCTCCCATTGCAACAGTTTCCACACGACCTGGGATCGAATACCGAACGCTGCCATATACCACCAAAACGGGGTCAGATTATGTGCTCAATATAATAAGCGTGTTCCCCTGAGCGTATAATTTCGTTCTTACATTTTAAATTTTGTTATACAAATGTCAACTCCACGCTCGTGTAAGATGAATAGACCGTTGCTTCAGCCCATCAGAGCCGTGTAGGAATGAAGAGAAATTCCTGGCCGTTCCACGAAGAGAAGAGTTTTCAGACCCGAGCAGCAAACAATTTTCTGGAACAATGCGAAAATGCGTTATCGCAGGAATGCAGGTCCATCAGCAGTAAATCAGCCCCGTGGAAGGTCACAAGTAGGTCGCCGACTCCGTCAGATTCACTGAGAGACAAGGGAGGTGTCCTCTGTTGCGTCGCAGGGTCACATGACTCGTATACATTTTCTATAACCAACAGGCACTGAGAAGTATTAACATACTCATATAAAGAAGAATGGATTTTGTGGGACACGTAGCGTAAGTAAGGAAAGAGAGAAATAGGTAAAACTTTAAATCTATCCCTGTGACAGACCATGGAGGTCCATAGGTTTGTGAGGCGTTGAGGCTCCCACATTTTTTACACAATCAGCTCAGAGATGGCGGTGGGGTCAGCCTTATGCGCCGGCCGCCCTTAACCCCCAGAAAGATTCCTGGTACTCATTTCTGTTAGAGACTCAGTCGACCCCAAGTTCATAGTACGGCTGGAAGAATTAGGTCACCTGAAAAATCCAATTAGCTCATCAGGAATCGAACCCGCGACTTTCCAGCTTGTAGGATAGTGCCTCAACTCTATCACGTACCTCCAAGTGAGAAATAGGTACACAATTTTAACCCAAGCATCTGAAGGGAATGGACTCTGGAGACTAGGAGTACAAGGGTAGGATAGTATAACGAGAAATTCTCGGAAGAACTAATCTTCAACTTTATTTTTGTTACGTATATGGCATATGATACTGCAAGGACCTACAGAAAACACCTAGGCCAATTACTGTTACTTGTGCCTTCTTGCTGCACTCTTCAGGAATTCTGACGGGGAGGGGGGTCACAGACACTCGAAGAGCAAGGTGATATCATAAGCCTCCGTTTATTTATTTATTTTTTTCAAAATAAGGAAATCTGGCTAAAATGTATCTTGAAGAAATAGCGCTTGAGAATAGACACAGTTCAGCTAGCTTAGTATGGTATCTACTGACAGTATCTAAAGAATGCGATAAAAATAAAGCTGTCCCTGTGCTTGTCTAATTAAGCACTACACCATGAAGGCGTATGGGGGAGTGGAAGTATGGAACCACATTTCTTAACCTCGGCAGTAGTTTGAGGTGAGTGCGATGAGGAATGTTAATGTGCCTTAACAGGCGGGAGTATTTCTGCGAGCTAAGCGACTGCCAGCTTCGCTAAAAATGACTCTTGTTTCATTAAGTCAGTTATCATACTTCAGCTCTTACCATTCGATACAGTCCGTCCAGTTCTGAGATATGGCAGCACTGACGCAATTGTTCGTCTTAGGTGATATAAATACAATGTCGTCACTTTTGACACCAGCTGTCACGTGTAGGGGTGATTATTAGACGGAGTTTGGGTTGGATGTTTGGATTTATTGCACTTATACACTCAGCTCGTAACTACAAGTAATACAGCGCTATCGCTGATCTACACGCTTTACAGTTCACCGTTACACTAGTCGTATCCTGGCAACGGATTTTAACACAGGAACTCTAATAGTGTCACTGAGTTACACATTCCAAATGTTGCGATACTATAGCGCACTTAAAGTCTTCTCTTCACAGGCAGAATTTCAACTCCACTGAACAGCATTTAATAAATCTGACTCATCAGTTCCTGAATTAAATTCATTAATTTCATTAATCTGCTCCCAAGCTTATACCCTGGCAGGCTGGCTTCTCGAAACTCGACTGACTTAAACGATCTTATTTGTCCTTTTTATAGTCCCTCGACACCTACCGCACGGAAAACAGTTTTTTTATTGTTGTTTGAATTCGTTTCCGCGTAACCGTTTGTACTCAATTCTTCCACAGCAGCGGCTGTACATGTCACATCTCGTATCGTGACAATTCCTCAATTTTTGCGTGAGGACATTACCTAGCAACGGCTATTTCTCTTGCTCCACAGTTATAGTTTTGAGCAAATACGCCACAACATTAATCAGAGTTTCTGTCAGTGCTTGATATTCCGTTTTGTTTATAGTTGCAGTAAATGTTTTGTTCGAGCAGTATTTTCTATTTCATTGTCAAAAATTATAACAAATTTGGTCACGCGTTTAGCAGTAGTGACTAGTGGTGAGAGTTGAGTCTTGCAGTATGATCCTGAAACAAATCGCGGAAACTGCAACAGAGAGGTCCACGGTGTCCGAGACCAGTGCAAGCACAAATACCTACGAATAATACTAGACAGTTTCTTAGGTTTCCGAGGAATGTCTCGTCAGTTGTGTTCCTCCGGAGTAAACAATTCTACCGTTCTAACCAGAAGTGCAGGAGCAAACTCTTCTAAAGTTACCATCCGGTTAGTTGGCTGGACAAGTGGATTCATATCACGAGAATTCACTTTCCGACACGTCACTTCTAGTAATGTTGTTTCTACCCTCCAGAACAATTACCAGAATGGGATCACCTACATATTTGACATCGTGTGACTTTAATATTAAAAACGAAATGATCCCTACCATTAAGACATTCGGTGATATGTGATAACGGGAAAGATGGTAGCAGGTGATCTGGCTCAATAAACGTCAATTGAATCACACTTTTGCATAGAATTGTTTCCAGTATTCAGTAACAAAGCCTCAAGCATAGATAACCATATTGCCCCTACCACGCCAGTGATCGGCAACCGTAGGTCTGCACGGATATGTTTCCTGGCTTAAGTGAATTTTGAAGTATTCAGTAACAACTCTTCAGTTGTTTAATGATGATAAAAGAACGTTGTGATTTCCGCTCCATGCCCTGAAACTCTGTCGTGCCTAGGGGCAATATAAAAGTAAAGTATTGTGCTTAATTAATTAAGCCATCAAGACGTATGGGGAGTTGTGGAATAGATCCACCACTCTTGACCTCTACAGTAGATGGAGGTGAGTGATCAGACTGTGCCCTGGTGGCTTTCCCTCTAGGGCTAGAGCCCATGGTACTCATTCGATAGGAGGGTGGGTGAGTCCCAGAGCCGGTCTAGAGTTTGTGAATTAGAGAGAAGTATCTTGGCCCGGCTGGGAATCGAATCCCGGTCGTCCAGCCCATTGCTGTAACGACTTAGCTATCCCTGGACGTTTATAGTGTGTGACACTAACTCAGGTGTTTGCGGTTAGTCTCTGGCTTACCACCGCGGCGGCCCGGGTTCGATCCCGTGTCTGGTCAAGTGGAATTTGTGGTGGACAAAGTGGCGCTGGGACAGGTTTTCTCCGAGTACTTCGGTTTCCCCTGCCAATCTTCATTCCACCAATCGCTCCACAATCACCCTCACCTATCATCTGGGGCTGGTACAGTAGGCCAGAAGTGGCCGCAGTACAAGGAACTTAGTCACACCCAACTAGCAATAAAAGAAAACTTCAGGTGTTTGGGTGTAAAAGGAGGAACTTCTTTTGATTAATTCAAGGTTCTCATATCCGTGGCCATGATAGGTACTTACCCATCTTCTGGGGCGTGACGTCATGTAGTTCTGTGACCTTCTATCTGATTACTCGGCATTACGCCCCACCAAATAATTATCATCAGTGGTGACGTTTACTATGAACCTGGCAGTCTGTTCTTGTTTAAAGAGACTAGGGCCATGCGGTAGCGTAGTTAGTTGAGGCACTATGCTACAAGCCAGAAGGTTGCGGGTTCGAGTGAAAATGAGATGAATTTCTTTTTCTGTTGACATAATCCTTCCAGCCGCACCATGGCCCTGGAGTCGACTCAGCCTCTAACAGAAATGAGTACTAGGAATTTTCCTGGGAAGGGGGTGAAGTGTGGCAGGCGCATAAGGCTTACAACCTCACCGCTATCTGTGAGCTGACTGTCTAGGAAATGTGGGAGCCTCGATGTCTCACAACCCTATGGGTCTCCATGGGCAGTTACAGGGATAGCTTTGCCTTTATTTAAAGAGACGGGAGCAGTACAGTGATTTTTTAAAGAATGTTGATATGTTCAGAGTTATTTATTTCGGCTGAATCTTTCTAAGCCAGCTGCAAATTATAGGTCTCTGCTAGCTTCAGTTGACCCGGAAAAGGTTGACGACCACTAGTACCACGCTGTCTTGCAGGAACTAAGAAGGGGAGGGGGCAGGGTTTAGATTGGAGGGAGAACATAAATAAGTAAAATCCTGTTTCTTCCTTTGTCAACATTCGTTGGCCTGAAAATAATTTTACATTAGAATGGCAGCGACAGAAGTGTTAATATTGTCTCAACATCCTTTGAGGGCGTGAGTCTGGGACATTTTCATTTCGTGATAACGTTCTCTATGAGTTTTTAGTGAACTGAGTATGAGGAATTTCGGTCTTCTATTCGACTGTCTCATGACAGCGTGTCAAGTGCTGAGAATTATAATACATAACTTTGAATTTATAAATATTTATGAAGTACAACTCCGTCTAGTCGGAAATGGAAGATTTCAGGTCCATTGCCTTCTTTCATTGTTACTAAACCTTTTGGGTTCTTACTGCTCTCTTTTATAACTGCTGTATTCGCCACACCAATATTGATGCCTGAGGGAGAGAGGGGTTTGGTAGGGAACTAAAATACATGAAGGAAGGGATGAATAAAAAAGGAACAAATTTTATGTAACTATTTTAATTTTCTTAGGTTACAAACACCGAAGGCAACTGCAACTTTTCTTAATTCTTCTAAGTAATATACAGGGTTAGTCATAAGACCGTGAAACATGTTGAAAATTTACAATAAATAAACTACGCAACGGATGCGAAATTTTCTTACACTGTACTAGAGATAAACTCGCCAAATTGTTTTTACATAGTTTACAGATGCGCAATATGTCAACCTTCATCCCGGAATTTCTCATACCATTTCTTGATACTTTTGAAAACTGGTGCTGCCATCAGGAATTCTGCTTGAAATCTTCGCTGCACATTCACAACATACGAGTTTTTTGCATACTCCAAAACCAAAATGACTGAACGCCATATTTGCTACTGCTGTATTCTAGTGGCAAAACACGGCAACTATACCCGCGAGCTTAAAAGAAACGTGGAGAAATTCAGTCTCTAACGGCGTAAGAATTACTACATTGGACTACATTGGGGGGGGGGGTAAGAATATATATATATTCTGTCGCGTGTTGAGCGTATATCGCGACAAATAACTTCACGCCGTATTTTATATAGCGAATTTTATTTCACATTCGCACTTACAATCACCCANCAATGGGAGGGCTGCATGTGAGACATGCAGTGCAACGTGGAATTTGGGTACCAACTCAGCGTTCGCTCTAGGACCGAGAAAAACCACGGAAAACCTTGGACGAGTTGGCCAAAATGTTTCACGGACTTATGAATAACCCTGTATAAAACTTCAGTTCGTACCTGACATGAAACGCATTATATCTCCGTTCCATAGCCCAAACGTTTAATGCTGTTTTGGAAAAGCGTTCGCTGTTTATTGCGAGAACCGTACGAAGCACACATATACACTCTCAGGGCAGAACGCAGAGTTTTAGTGTGTTACACGAGGTAGTGGGTACAGTGACCACTTACTTGGCTTTAACAGGTTAAGTCACAGGANTCGCCGCTGATGACGCTGCTTCCGGCATCAGTTTTCGGTGTCTCTCTTCGTCTGATGCCTACCCTTTGACCTGTCCAGCAAGGGAGGCCCTGCCAGTAGCTACGCTACCGCTGGTATAGCTCTCAGGGTCCTTGGCATACTCAAACACCCTCACCACGATAAGGTGGAGACACCAACGAGGGGTGGGAATGTAATACGGGGTCGTAAAGTGGGTTGAATAATATTTAATAAAATATTTAGAAATGTGACAGTAATAACATTAAGAAGGACGGTGAGAGATGAAATATTAAGAGGGAACAGCTGGTTAAATTCGGGGAACACCTACTTCACTTCAGTTCAGAATCTGATATTGTATATTGTTCTCGGAATGTTTAGACCTCAGACAGGTGACGTTACAGGAGGATGGAGAAAATTACAAAATTAAGAGCCTAAAATTCCCCACTTTACCAGATACTGTCGAAGCTGTGGAGTTTTTTTATTGCTAGTGGGGTGGGACTTCATGGCCTGGTATAGGGATAGCTTTACTTTACTTAGTGGGGTGGGACTAAGTCCCTTGTACTGCGGCCACTTCTGGCCTATTGTACCAGCCCCAGATGATAGTGAGGGTGATTGTGGAGCAATTGGTGGAATGAAGATTGGCAGGGGAAACCGAAGTACTCGGAGAAAACCTGCCCCAGTGCTACTTTGTCCACCACAAATCCCACTTGACCAGACCCGGGTTCGAACCCGGGCCGCCATGGTGGGAAGCCAGCGACTGACCGCTTGGGCTATGTCGCGGCCTAAGCAGTGAAATAGAGAAGAATGCAATGGAATGGGAACTTTATGCAGTTACATGACATAAAAGTGTGGCGGTGTATGGTCTGTCATATGGACTTTAAGAAGCGCTAGAGAAATGAATATTGGTCAGTTAAGTCTTAATGGACTTCCAACAATAATAATTTATTTTATATTATAGTGCTATCTGGTTTTGAATAAGCTACATTATTTCTATGAAGAAATGTAGTCAATTTTACCCGACTGGCTTAGAAACTAGACTCTTATCTGCTGATTTTTATATTTGTTTGCTTCCGTTTGGCATTATTATTATTATTATTATTATTATTATTATTA
>NW_019740655.1:816857-817270 GCF_002891405.2 Cryptotermes secundus | reverse complement strand
TAATAACAATAATAATGATAATAATAATAATAATAATATTAATAATAATAATAATAGGAAGAAGAAGAAGAAGAAGGAAACAAATATTAAATTTGAAAGACGTGGAAGCGGTGGAGGATGAGCTGAAGGAGAGTTAGACCATGGAGAAACATGTAGAAAACAATTGTTTCAATATTCATTCATTCATCAGTAATCTGTCAGACGAAAGGTCCACAATCTCTTCCAAAACAGTTCCTCCACTTAATGCGATCTTCTGTTTTTGGAAAGAGACTATCCAGGAAAAGTGATAATGTGGTAGTTTTTCCATTTGCTTTCCACATCGCAGTACAGCAGCCGTTCAAACCACTCTGGTCACGCCTGTTGCTATACGAACTTGAACCATCTCGAGCATCATTTGCTCTGTGCTTCAAGTC
>NW_019740655.1:814530-816703 GCF_002891405.2 Cryptotermes secundus | reverse complement strand
GTTTTTGGTTTTTGGTGTCTCTCTTCGTCTGATGCCTACCCTTTGACCTGTTCAGCAAGGGAGGCCCTGCCAGTAGCTACGCTACCGCTGGTATAGCCCTCAGGGTCCTTGGCATACTCAAACCCCCTCACCACGATAAGGGGGTGTTTCAATATAGCCTCCACAATTATATTCAGAAAATCATACCTCCATGCAGGCTGACTACTTCAAAATAATCACATTTTCTATCAATTCGAATCATTTAAAGATTAAAATTAAGAAGTTTAGGCTACTGAGCAGCAGGTCACTTAGTTCTTTTACGGTATTTTCCGGAAATGGTTAGCAAGGAAGATACAAGAAATGCACAAGTGTTTTGATGGAGAAACCTGTTGGATATCGTTCAGTTGGATGTGAAGTTCACTGGAAAGATCAGCAAATATAACTTGGAATTTAGTAGGAATACAGGACGTGTGAGCCGACTGCCTACAGAAAATGTGGGAGCCTCGACGTCTCACAACCCTTTGGGCCTCCACGGCCTGTTACAGGGATAGCTTCTTTACAGGACGTGAAATGGATAATGGTATCAATGAGTCAGCAGAGTGATTGGCAACAATGTGTCGAGGAGATCATTTGGGTCAAGTAGGCAGGAAACAGCAGGAGCGACTCCGTACTTCCTGGTCGAAGTCTCGAGTCGCAGTCTAGAGCCCAGTTGATACCTCACTTGGCATTTGCCAGTTTCCCATGCACAACGTAGGCCCTTATGGAAGGCCACTCATGGTTCTTTACGTTCATGCTATCGTCAGACTCAATATAAACTGTAAATTTAAAAAAAAAGAAATATTGTTAAGTAAAGTAAAAAAGTAAAGCTATCCCCGTATCAGGCCGTGAAGGCCCATAGGGTTGTGAGACGTTGACGGTCCCACATTGTCTAGACAGTCAGCTCAAAGATGGAGGAAAGGTTTTCAGCCCTACGCGCCGGCCTCCCTTTACTCCACAGGAAAATTATTTAATTAATTCCTGGTACTCATTTCTGTTAGAGGCTCAGTAAACCCCAGGGCCTAGTATGGCTGGAAGGATTAGATCAACTGAAAACAATCCAATGACCTCATCGGGACTTGAACCCGCGACCTTCCGAGTTGTAGCATAGCTCCTCAACCACTACGCTACCGCGTAATATTGTTAAGTATTTCAGTAAATCATTTTGGCTTAAAAAGAGGTTAACTGAAGTGTTTTAAGTGTCTTAACTCCGAATGATTAAAATTCTGTTAGGAGTTGCGTAGTAAGGACCAGTAGTAGCCAAACTACAAGACTACATTCAGGTTTGCAAGTTTATATCCCTGGATGTAACGCCTGGATACCGGAATTAACACTTCCTACCATTTCCACTCTCTTTATAAGGTCACTTGTAAGGCTTGTAAATTCTTCTAATACGTTAATTGTACTTCTTCCTTGCAGTTACTGATATGTACACAAACAGACATGTCATGCACATTGGCACTGTAAGTGTAACAGTAATATATCCGAAATTTTAGTTTGTATATTTGCCGATCACAGTGGCCGCGTGTTCTAAGGCAAACATTGGGATCGTGGGTTCGAACCCCACTTGAGGCATGGATGTTTGTGTATATTTGTTCTGTGTTTACGCCGTCCACTGTGCAGGTAGTAGCCTTGCGACGAGCTGATCCCTCGTCAGAAGAGTCCTACCGGCTGTTTAAGAGATCAAGACACTGAAAAGGCGGCCAAGGTCCAACAGAGGGCCGTAGAGCCATAGAGAGATGCATATACATATATATATATATATATATATGTGTGTGTGTGTGTGTTGAACCTATATGAACCCATATACATAATATTAGAAAAGCCTGTTGTGTGGACACAGGTTTATGTTTGCAACGAAATGCATCTCAGATAACTGCAGTAAACATCAGCTGAGACAGCTCACTCGGTACAGCCATAGACTACGGGCTGGATGTTGGGTTTCAATTCTCAGAAGGGGCAAGAGACTTTTCTCTTCTCCACAGCGTTCAAAATATGACTGTCATAGATTATGATATATATATATATATATATACAGAGTGTAAATAAATATATCTTATAACGTTCTCTACTTGATAAATAGGTTCAACGTGAATATATATTTTTAATATACCCATGTCCGGAAAAGCCTTATTTACGCTGTAGGGCCTCTGAAATG
>NW_019740655.1:805649-813989 GCF_002891405.2 Cryptotermes secundus | reverse complement strand
CCTTTGGAAGTCCGTCGTGAAATGTGGTTCCAGCATGATGGCGCCCCGGCGCACTGCACTAATGGTGTCAGTGAGTATTTGGATGAAAATTTTGGCAACAGATGGATTGGAAATGGAGGCCCAATAACCTGGCCCCTCGCTCCCCTGACTGAACTCTACTGGATTTCTTTCTCTGGGGGTACATGCAGAGCCTGGTGTACGAGACCCCAGTGGAAACAGAACATGATCTTGTGGCAAGAATTGCAGTAGCAGCTGAAACCACCCGGGATTTGCCGGGAATCTTTCAAGGAGTTCAGCATAACATGTCCACGCAGTGCAGAACATGCAATGAAGTCGGCGGCCGTCATTTTGAACACCTTTTATAATGTAAAACAACGGTAATCTCCCCTAAAACCTATGCATCCTCTCGGAAAAATTTGTGGCCCTTAGTGTCAAAGGGAAGCGTTTCCGGATTTTGCTGTTTTAACAAAACATGATCAATTTGATTTGTTTCATTCTGGTCCGACACACTAACAATTAAAATTAAGTTTTAAAAACTTTAAAACCTTTAATATACCAAGAAAGCTGCTGTAGTTGTGGAAAAGTTGGATTTTATATATATTGTGCATTACAAACATTGTATGTATATGTATTTTAACACTGAAAACACTCATTGTGATAGTAGTTTCCAAAAAAGTATCGATGTCCCTCTGATGACGGTCTGTAGGGACCGAAACATGTGAGGGTGCTAAGTTTTCAAGTAGTAAAAACTTCAATACTGGGCGGAGTTGTTTTGTCTTTGTAAAACATGATCAGATTGAACCACAGGGCATTGTAACATATGTATATTCATTTACACTCTGTATACATAAATTGTGTCTCTTCCAAGCCGTTGCTGAATTGCCCTGACTTTCGTAACCCGCCCTAATAGGAGGTTGATGTGAAATTAAATTATTTCTAACTCGTTCGATGCGCTTCACTTTTATGCCAGGACATTTAGCCGAATGTCAAAAGTCAGGTTGCAAAATAAAATGGCTTTCCATTAAAATAATAAATATGTCTTCCGAGTTGTGACGGCGAGTGGCAAGCTGGCTGATTAACCGTGCCGACACTGATACAGGAGGGGGGAGGGAAGAACAGACAATAGAAGAGAAAGAAGGGGGTTAAATGGCGACTGCGAGCAAATTTATGTTCTCAATTACATACTTGTCCCCTTTTTATCCTCCTTTTTCTAATACGTTCTCTTTCTCTGTTTCATTGCTGTAACTGTCGCAGACTCTACCTACGTCACTTCCTGCTCCAATAAGTTGCTTGTAGCACTGATTTCCCTATTCCCCTTCTATTCCGACTCTCTTTTTCTGTGAGTTTCGCGCCAAGAACTGCTTATATCAGGGTTTTATCTTATTTTCTTAATGACTACGTCTGATTATTAAACTATTTCCTTCAAATTAACTGAAATGATATAAATATAGAGTTATATAACACTTTGTAGTCCGTTTTGGGGCCAACTGACGTTTTGGAGTAACATATCGCCTCCATATTCAGGGTCAGAGAATAAGCCAATCAAGTAAACAGTATGAAGAAAGTAGGAAGCAGGTAAGAATCTCTCATGCTGGTTCCTTTCTTAGTTTTCGACCCTGAAGATGGAAGTGACCTGTTTTCAGAAATGTCTGTTGACTTTCAATTGACTACACGGTGTTATACCCCAGAAGATAGAACTGTTCATAAGCACCACTGTGACAATCTGTAACCCTACATTATGTATACTCTTATAATTGATTATTTCTCCTATCACACATTTATCTAATGCTCTGAATAACTGTATGCCAAATCAACAGAATTATTCTTTATGAATCTTCAATAAACATCATAGAATGTGCACAGTAACTCCATAATTACTCTCCCCTCTGAAGTATAATACGTAGTTAATATATATAGCAACTACCCTGAGCCGGGATAGCACAGTCGGCATAGCTATTGGCTATAGGCCTGACGAACAAGGGATCGGAGTTCAAGTCCAGGTCGGGCCAAGAATTTTCACTTCTTCACGTCGTCCAGACAGGCTCTCGGGCGCACCCAGCCTCCAATCCAATGGATACCGTGGGCTCTTTTCCCGGGGGTAAACTGCCGGAGCGTGAAACTGACTACTCATCTCCAGCTAGTGCCGAGATCAAGAATACGTGGGCCTATATATCCACTCCCTCATACGCCTTCATAGCGTAGTGCTTAATTAGTTAAGTACAGGGACAACTTTTGCTTTTTACCGCCTTCCTTAACACTGAGAATACTTTGAGAAAAGTAGACTCTGAAATTAATCAAAGTGAAAGTTACTAACAAAATTTAGTGTAGGTCTTCGTACCGAAGTGAGTCATTTTGGGCACAGTTATTTATTTTCAGCGTATAGTAATACACGGATTTCGCTATTCTTTGAAAACCACCTGAAAAATTTCCACAACACCAGTTTTTCGGTATAAAATCCATAGTTTCGTATTTTTAATTCTTCGCGTTTGTGCACTCTATATTTAAACTGTGTACCGTTTTGTTCGCAAAATTTACTAATTTCAAGTACTCACTCACTCCCTCGTGGAGCTGAGCCCTTCTTGAGAAGCCGCCCATTTTTCAGCTACTCAAGAACTTCCAGGCATTTTATGGAACCGAAGGTTCATTACCGTATTCACAAGTGCCCTCCACTGGTCCCTGTCCTGAGTCAGAACAATCCAATCCAAACGATCCCATCCTATGTCTCTAAGATCCATTTTAATATTGTCCACCCACATATGCCTTGGTCTTCCTAGTAGTCTCTTTCTATATTTTCCAACCAGTATCCTATATGCATTCCTTTTTTCCCTTTCATGCTACACGCCATTCCCATCTCATCTCCCTTGACTTCATCATTCTAATTATACTTGGAAGAGAGTACAATTTATGAAGCTCTTCATTATGCAGTTTTCTCCAAACTCCTGTCACTTCATTCCTCTTCGATTCAAATATTCTCCTCATCACCCTGTTCTCAAACACCCTCAGTCTATGTTTCTCCTTAATGTCAGAGACCAAGCACTATGTGTCGAAAATTCTTCAAAATGTATATTTTCTTTAATGGCAATGAGAGTCAGCAAATAATTTTGTCCGCATGTTCAGAGAATGGAGTTAATGGCGATTGTAAGCTCGATGTACAAGCGCCATCTTAATTACAGATAGCCTTCTCTTTTTGTACGAATGCTTTCATTTCGTGTACCCAGTGAGAGCTGAGAGGTTCAGCTTCTGCCACTGGCCACATTCCCGAAACCATTTGATTCGCTTTCACATTTTGCAGTCTGTCTTCCCAGTATCTAGCTGAATGTCATCCTCCAACCGCTTACCGTATCTTACAAGTGGATTTTTCTCATGATATTTCTTCGCTAACATTTACATCATTTCTTGTCTCCCTCGATAAAATTAAGGCGGTCTAGGGAAAGAGGTAAGTGATTAGATTTCCCAACGATTGGGGTTATGCCTTTCCGAAAGATCCAACAGAGCAAACAGATCCAATTTCCGAAACGTTGTGTTAAATACAATATCGGACCATGGATAAACCCGAAAACTCAGTGATATCCATTTTCCCATATTATTCACAAAATTACTTTGTTCTTTCTAAAATGGTTTATATTGCCTCCTCTGAAATGAAGTATGCATTTATCCTAACAGAGAGACTCGGTGCAGTGCGTTGCGAACAATTGCTGGTCAGAGAGTAGACTCTCGAGAGTAGGAAAGAAAATAAATTCTCCATGGAAGGCTTTAAAACCGAATTGCGTTCGGTTAAAATGTACAGCTGTGGCTAGAAATCGATAAAAGGAATCGCATTGCCTTTCAGCTTACGTTGAAGTATTGCAAAACATTTACCAAATTGAAATGTTGTGAGCTGGCAGCACGGACGGTGGGCTGGCGCGGCGCGTCGCCTCGGTCGCGTTTTGATGCTAAGTTAGCATCCTGCGTGACTGAATGATCATCAATGGAAGGCTTGGTCATATTCCCTAAGCTAGCTCACTGAATAACACTGTAGAGCTAAGTTCCTTCTTGAAATTATGACAGATGCTGTGGTGATCGAAATATTCACTGCCTTTTACGGAACAGAATGTTCATTACGGATGAATTCTACGAACCTTACACGCAAATGGAGCATCAATATTCTTCATCTGCATTTGCTTACACATTCCAGAGGGCCGCGCCATAGCTCAAGCGGTTAGTCGCTGGCTTCCCAACGCGGCGACCCGGGTCCGATCCCGGGTCTGATCAAGTGCGATTTGTAGTGGACAAATTGGCGCTGGGGCAGGTTTTCTCCGAATATTTCGGTTTCCCCTGCCAATCTTCATTCCACCAATTGCTGCACATTCACCCTCATCTATCATCTGAGGCTGGTAGAATAGGCCAGAAGTGGCCGCAGTACAAGGGACTTAGTCCCACCCCACGAGCAATAATAAAAAAAATATTAGTTCCGTTTTGTTATATCATATCGCATTGTGTTATATTCATGTTTACACGAAAGAGTGTTACGCCATTAGGATGTACGTATAATGACATTATTATTTATTCTTACAGGAGTTATCTCTCTAACACATGAAAGTTAGTGCATGGTAAGAGAAGGGAAGTGTAGCATTGTTAGGTGCATATACACGTAAATATAGTGTTGTAAACTTGAAGTGAACGCCATTATGTACAGAGCCATATGTTTTTACATGCAGATGTAATCATGGAAGAAATACTTCTGCAATAATATATACTGTATTTTGTAATATCCAGAGGTCCGGATTCGATTCCCGGCACTACCAGATTTTCTTAGAAGTAAAGGGTCTGGAACGGGGTCCACTCAGCATCGTGAGGATAATTGAGGAGATATTTCAAGGAAATAGCGGATCCGGTCTAGAAAATCGAAATTAACAGCCGTGGAGATTTCTTGCGCTCACCACGCAACACCCTCTATGCGTTAAACTTGGCACTAACTTCGCTGGCAAGCGGCGGTCGCTCGATCGGTATAGTTCGCTTGGGGACTCAAGCCACTGATTTTATTTTAGTTTAGTTAAATAGTATGGACTAAGAAGTGGCTGGAGGACATTTGCTCATTCGGCAGCAAAAAGCATCTTATATAACTAACTGCATGGCACTGAATTCCTGAGGATTCAACAGTCCATTAGCAAGTCAAGCAATTATCTGACTTTTAAGGAAACCGAAGATTTATTCCATGCACACTTAAATTTTACTTCTTTAACATCCATTTTAATATTGTCACGTATCCTGGTAACACGACAAGAAATTAATGGGTTCCGGATTATACGAAGCTGTTGTTCATTGGATAACTCGTTTAAAATTGCCATTACAATCACTCGGAAATAGCGTGTTCCACGAGATGCCACCCGGCTAGTCTGTCTTCTGCTTCTTGGCTGAGCTGGTTTCTTCTGCTCTCAGCTCTGCTTCTTTCGCCACTGTTCTAATCTCCTCTGATCTCCTCTGATCTGTCCTCCGCTTTGGTCTTCTCTGATCTCTTATTTTCTACAGTTGGACGGACCAGAATGTACCTTCTTCAAGGGCTTCGTTTCCCGTGTTAGCTACTGTATCGGTAGCTGGTCTATTCGTTGCCGCGGGAAAGTGTTTTCATTTTTTGGTAACACGTTGATTTTGTCTCTAACATATTTGTTGTTATGGGAACAAAGCTTATTGAGTCGTTGCCCCACAGTGGACGTCTCTGTTATTATTAGACTTCAATATTCCGGCTTTTTAGGCGGTGTTTACCGAGGGTTGCTCAGCAGCGGTCTATCCTAGCTTGTTGCCGCGGCAACGTGTTTTAGCAAGCCGTTGCCTAGCAATGGACGCCCCGTTTTCACTCAAGATATCCCGACTTTTAGGTGGCACGCCACAATATTACCTATATACGTTATATGGGTGTCTGAAGTTACCTCTATCTTCAGGTTTCTTACTGAAACTTTTATATGCATGCCATGTACCAAGTTGCGAAGAAGATATCCTGTAGCATTTTAGATTATAATTTTGCAATTTTCTTTTAAGGTTTTGAGATAAAACACGAAAAAAATGTCACTTAGGATAGCTGTGAACCTGACCGAGATTCTAAAAAGCGATATTCTGAATGTGAAATGTTATTTACTACGTAGCTACTTCCTTCAGTTTTACTAAGGGGAAAGTGTGGCGGTAAAAAAGAAGTTAAACAAAAATACGTAGCACTAATGTGTTTTGGATTGCAACGCGGTTGAGATGTTTCTATTCCAGCAATGTTTTGTAGTGACTCACAAGGCAGTGTTTACATAATCGCCATAATGCGACGGTAAACGAACAACCGAGGGAGCTCTTAACTTTATTCGCTTGTCTGTCAGTTTTCTCGAGTCTGGATTTTCCCCCCCGCCATGTCACTTTTGTACTTTTTATGTCTGTAGTTTACATACGTCTCCATCTTTGTAAGTCAGAATTGGAAGACAAAAATTAATTGAGGGTGAGAAATGGACACTCTTTGGTCAAACTACTTTTAGACAAGATTACAGTCATTTCGCTTCAATGATTGTCTCGCAAATTTCATGAGAGGGTTCATCATTTATTTATTTTGTAAAATGAACCCCCAAACTGTGGGAATTCTTGTATGAATGCCAGCATAACATATCGAATGATCCGAACGTTATATTATCATCTGTCTTTATGAGACTACACACATACGTGTATACGTATGTGTGCTACCGAGAAGCACCTCAGGAACTTATCAAAAATGAGTTGCTACGACTACGAGATACACCCATGCATCTAATATACGTGCCAGTCGCGGTGTGCACGCGCGGTCTAAGACGTGAACTGTCTTCACTCGCTCGAACTCTGGGATTGTGGGATCGAATCCTACTCGAGGCATGGATGACTTGCCTTTCCGAAATGTCGATTGACTGTAACCGAAATACATGGCGTTGTGTTCCAGGAAACAGAACTCTTTGGAAATATATATATAGTCACGATATTGCTACGATTTAAGGGATATGGGTTGGATACCGGATTTATTGACAACTTGTATACACCACTCGGGACTTCAGTTTACAGATCACTGAGACAGACTACTGTCCTCAGCCTATAACAACCTCCACTAGCCGTTTCCTTGCAACAGCTTTAACATGGCGGACATTCTTCAGCTTCCCGAATTGAGGTTCTCCTGTCACAGCCGCCCGTGCACAACTCCTTGTGAAATGACAACTCAACTAACTCAGTCCGTGGCTGGCCGCCGTTTCACAACAGCTACATTGTCTTCTCTTCACAGGCTGACTTCCAACTGACAACTGGCAACTGATCTCTCTCACTCACCAACCAGAAACTTCACTCTTTTCCTGTCACAGAAAACAGTTGCCATCAGATTTTTGGCAGACAGACACGTTTGTTTAAACTTTTTTCGGCTTGTTTGGTGAATGTGTGTACATCCACTGCTTTGAGTGCTCTTTGGTCTGAACATTCATAAATGAAAACGGGTTTCATCACCTGTTAACTCGTACGATGTGATTCAGAATNGGCTGGAAGCCCATGACGTCATACCGGAGCCACTGCATGGCTCATGTGCTTGAGAAATTTATCGCTATTTTTATGGAATCGCTCTAAAAGAAGTCGAAGTTCAAGCTATTCTCTGCATTTTATGCGCATCCGCGAGCATTTTCGGAACCCATCTTGTACAAAACTTGTGGTAACCTAGTCTAATTGCGATAAACTCGTAGAGAACAGTGCGTAAATTTTGTGGAAATTCAAAGGAAATTTCTGACATTGCGAGGTGCCTTCTTTCACAGTTATTTTGGTTAACACTTTGAACAAGAACATCTCTCACTACAGATGGCCGACCACTTCGTTCTTCATTGTGAACAATTGTTCGCCGATCTTTGAACATTCTACACCTCTTTCTTACAGTTCGTTCACTCAATACATTTTGGCCGTAAACCGCCGCGTATGATTCACGATGGATTTCCGAAGCACTTGTTATATTGAAGTGAA
Organism: Cryptotermes secundus; assembly: GCF_002891405.2. Classification (NCBI taxonomy): domain Eukaryota; kingdom Metazoa; phylum Arthropoda; class Insecta; order Blattodea; family Kalotermitidae; genus Cryptotermes; species Cryptotermes secundus. The sequence continues at coordinate 806,018 of NW_019740655.1, read as the reverse complement.
GAAAGCGGGTAACAGCGCGAATTTCGCAACGGGCGGGATTATCAATCGTAGGATAAATTATCAAGTCAATCTGTAGAGACAGACAAGAACAAACACTATGTGTGCAGTTATGTGATTATTTATAAGGCAGTGAGTCATGTGACGCTACTTCACATGCGCGTCCCGCTCCTACATTAGTTGCCTAAAATAAAAAGAATTTACTCTCGGAATAGCCCTCATATATGCAGTATACAGTAGAACTTGGTTATAACGTCATCAAAGGGACCTAAAAATAGTGTCGTTATAAACGAATGTCGTTGTAACTGAAATGGGCACTTCCACAGTAGCCTTATGTTAGTCACGTAAAAATCTACCAAAAACAGAGTTAAA
>NW_019740655.1:696231-805387 GCF_002891405.2 Cryptotermes secundus | reverse complement strand
TTCTAAATTACGTTCAATGTCCATATCAGAGAAATTCAGGAATGAAAATGACGTTACATACGAGGTTGATGCATTTGTGCATGTCGTACTAAGCAAGGTATAAAAACAGTTGCTTTATGAGGAATTAGTTCGTACCATTGAATATTTGACGCAATAGACAAGGCGTCGCAGAAACCGATGTTGCTATAACCAAGTTTTACTGTATATGGCGTGTCAATTAAATGTTAGTAAAACGTAAATAATTAAAATTAAACTTTAAAAACATTCAGTGGAGGGAAGAAAATTGTACAAAATTTGCCATGAAGATCTATGGAAGGGTGGATATTTATTGAGGATACTGTAAAATAAATTATTACGGAGAGAATAGCTTAATGTTATTGAACCTTGGCCATCAGGGCTTCTGAACTAATCAGAGGGATATAGATATATAGAGAAAGAGTTCTGGAGGTGGATATGAGGTGGGAACCGAATTGGGCCTGACCCATGCACCTCAGAACGACGAAGACGATGATGATGATGGTATAGTAAAACATTTTCGCTTAGTGGGGGGTGGAGTCCAACTGGGTCCAATCGGCACGGCGGCCACTGATTGGCCTACTGTAGCCTGCCCCGGATGATTATGATGATGGATAATTTGGTGGAATATTGGCAGGGGAAACCGAAGTACTCGGAGAAAACCTACCCCAGCGCCACTTTGTCCACCACAAATCCCACTTGACCAGACCCGATGATGCTATGTAGCTGTTGATTTGAATTTCTTCTTTCTCTTTTTCACCTAGGAGGTTTGTATAACTGTAACACTTTTTACCTACTTATTTTCCGTAATACACTTTCAAATTCCTGCCAGGTTACTAACTCTCCTCAAGGGGCTTTTCCACTGTACATAGGCATATTTCGATACGGCACTTTGTGTATTCTACAATCGACTTCTTCAAAATATGCCATAAATTTCAGGGTCATAATACTTTTTCCATTGCATTCGACTCTAATTTCTGTAGTTGGCCGCGCCATAGCTCAAGCGCTTAGTCGCTGGCTTCCCACCGCGGCGGCCCGGGTTTTATCCCCGGTCTGGTCAAGTGGGGTTTGTGGTGGACAAAGTGGCGCTGGGGCAGGTTTTCTCCGATTACTTCGGTTTCCCCTGCCAATCTTCATTCCACCAATTGCTCCACAATCACTCTCGCTTATCATCTGGGGCTGGTACAATAGGCCTGAAGTGCCCACTGTACAAGGGGCTTAGTCCCACCCTACTAGCATTAAAAAGAGACTTCTGTAGTTGAAATTGTGTTGTTAAATAACATAAGAATGTCCATGAATACTGCTGTCTTCTGAGACGTGACTCCGTGTAGTCTGGTAGAAATTTATTGTTGTTTCCTAGGATCATAATGCTTCCATTTAAGGGTAGAAGAGCAAGCCAAGCTAGCTGTATGATTACCTGTCTGTTTGACTTACATTTCGACCTTGAAGTTTGGAGGTGTTCCATTTCTCCAAGACATAAATAAACTAACAGTTGTGACGTACCATAACATCCCAGAAAATAGCACACTTCATAGTAACTGTCACGGGAGCGTAAAATCTCACATAAGTATAAACATTTTCTCTCGTCACAACCAGACACTTTAGTAAGTGATGTTGGAACATTGTACTTTATTATGCCTACACTAGTTTATGTCCACACCGTAATATTTGTTATAACATATACTGTGGGAGGCCGAGAATTGCTTTTAGAGGAAATGCAAATGGTCTGTCGAATGGGTTCTGCAAATAGTCGACTAATTCGGTAATTTTCCACACGTGAACATAACCACTGTGGTGGATGAAAGGGACGCGCGCATTGACCGATCAAGTAAACAAGCATTGGGCTTTGCAAATGCTTTTACTTCTGTTTACAAAAGAGAGAATTAAGTTTGTATTATGTGATGTTCGCTTCGTACAAACGGAGAACAGCTCTTCGACGTCACAGAGCATGCCATATAATCCACAAATGCCGCAAAACATTTCTATATTCATTTTGAAAAAAATCGGCCATTAATTTTTTTCGTGTACATCTACTTCTCTTTTCGGATATGGGAACGTTCTCAGTTCTGTGCCGTCTCAGTTTCCGAGAGCGTTGTTAAATAAACTACAAGTAAGTAAATAACGGCTCTTTACAGATTTCAACTAAATGCGGTACGATAAGACCTATGCAAATGCATACAGGATATTGGTTGGAAAGCCAGAAGGAAACAAACTACTAGGAAGACCAAGACTTAGGTGGGTGAACAATATTAAAATGGATATTAGAGAGATAGATGTGGTGGTGATCTGGTTCAGGATAGGGACCAGTGGATGGCTTTTGTGAACACAGTAATGAACCTTCGGGTTTCATGAAATGCTGGGAAATTCTTGAGTAGCTGCAGAATCTCCGATTCCTCAAGAAGGGCTCAGCTCCACGAGTGAGTGAGTGAGTGAGTGAGTGAGTGAGTGAGTGAGTGAGAGAGATGATAAGACTTATGTAGCCGGGACAGCTCAGTCATTATAGTGACGGGCTACGGGTTGGACGGCCGAGGTTCTATTCCTAGCAAGGGAAGAGATTTTATTCATGGCGTCCAGACCGGCACTGAAGCCCACCCAGCCTCCCATCCAGTGGCTACTGCGAGAGATTTTTTCCCCAGCGATAAAGAGGCCGGGGCATGAAGCTGACCACTCAGCTTCCTCTAGTGCCGTAGTTACGTACGGTGGAGCTATACCTCCACTCACCGAGAAGTATACATAGCATAGTGCTTAATTAAGCACAGGGAAAATTTTACGCACTTTCTTGCCTTTTCAAGACAAGACCCATACGAAATGTGATCGTAATGCAGTTCAGTTCATATGAAGGCGAGGTTTTTCTTTTGCGTATATGTTGAATCCTTTGGCACTTGTTGATTTAAACTCGAGACGCGACATTTCTATCATAAAAGAACTGTTATTTTTGTTATTCTAGGACCACTCCATTTAAGGGCTTCAAGGTTTACTTTTACTTTTGGACCTTTGACAGAATTTGATTAAAGTCTACATGCAGTGGTTATGTTATATCAGCATTCTGCTCCTACGTCTCATTTTTCTTTTAGATTCGCTTTTCTTTATGGCTGAATATAGCTTTGAGAGAAAATATCTACTATAAAACTTTCGGATGCGAAGAAATTACATGTTGTAGCTTATGCATTATTTACACGAACATCGGGTGAGTTGCAGACAATATATTGCAACGGATTTGATTGACGCGTTGTCAGACAGCAGCTCTGTAAATACGGTCCAACACGCAACAATAGATGAGGCCATGTTTTACATGTCTGCGGTGACGTCACAAGAAGGCTGACTAGACAGCGATTACGTGATATGTGTTTACTGCAGTTCCATGTCCGTTCCGAGGTTACGTAACGGGAGTTCAGAGCGAACTGGAATTAGGAGTACAGAAGAGTACAAGAGGTCATCCTGTGAGGATTTTATGTGTACTATAGTGCAGTGGTATTGGAAGCGTGTGATTTAGTGAGACTTTTATATTTCATGTGTTATAAATCCATGAAGACTAGTGCAGATATATTGGCGTCAAGTGCTTTGTAGTGTGAAAGTCAGCAATTGTGTAATAATGAATTGCAGTTACGACCTGTAAGTATGCAATAAATCCAATTGTCAACCCAAACCCGCGAATTAGTCACCGTGACGCGTAACAATATGTATATAGGCCTAATCGTAAATGGTTGGCATTGTGACGCTGACCTCTATCTGATGCCTCAGTCTGAAACACCTGATTCATAGCATCATCCCCGAGTATGTTTTTATGGTGTGGTACTTCACTATAGGAACAACTTTACATTTATCTTGGACAGTAACTGAAAAGGAGGCTGTTTCATGCCCCACATACCTAAAATTTAGGTTCTTACCGCTTCTGAAATGATTTACCATGTCTGCAGCCAGATGTCCCGTAAGAGAGAGAAGAAATGAGATATACTTAGAAGTTCCATAAACAAGAAGTTCTGACAATAAGCAATCTCCCACTTTCACTTGATACGATACTGGTAGCGTAGAAAACGGAGCCTCCAACAGTTCTTCGTTGCCACGGGAACTTTGGAGCTGGTACCTAGCAACGCTGGGGCGATGTGTAGACACTCAAAAACTCACTTTGAAAGTTAATAATAGAGGGGTTACATACATACACCGGCAAAATGGAGATAGCATAAGCCTACTTTAGGAAAGTCGTCAAACCGACTTTCCTGCCGTCAAGTTTTGTAGCGAAAAGAAAAAGAGAGAATCCGAGAAGCGCAAGATAGATATAGGGGTCATTTTCATATTCCTTTTTATTTTCTTTGTCATTGGTATGTAGATTGTGTGGTATTATACAACGAACTGGTATAAGAGTTTGCATACAGCTGATAGCATCATTTTTAAAGCTGAAGGAGTCCATTATTCTAAGCTCGCCTGAAGACCCATAACAGCAACCTGGAACGTGTAGCAAGAAATCTTATAGACGCCATTCAAATTTGCATGGCTTGCAGGGGTGTGTACCGCCAAGAAGCAATCCAGTACCCATTGTTTTCCATTGTAACCCCTCGTGGTAACGTGTTCCGCGTGCAACTTTATCATCTCAGATTAACAACTTGGCCGATTCCTGTTACATGTATCAAAACTATTCCACTTCTGGGTCGCAAGTCGCGGTCCTCATTTATTCTTCGGTTTATATTGGCAGAGGAACTTCGATATTCGGTTTTCAGAAGTTTTTTCCCCAAATTTTGTAATTATTTCTTCTAACAGTTTATCTTTCTATTGACATCCGTAACACTACTGCTCGAATGTCTATATTGTAACGGATTTGATCAACGCGTTTTCAGGCGACAGCTCTGTAAACATGGTCCAACACGCAACAATAGAGGATATATGCTTAAGATATGAACAAGTCTATACCACCTATTCAAGGGTTAAGGAACATGTCGCCTCCATCTTGAAGGTTGAAGTGTAAGCCAAACAAAAAGTCAGCATGAAGAAGGCAGCAAGTTAAACTAAAAAAATGAGGAACCTCTCATGAACTATTAACTAGAAGTTTTTATATCAGTATTCTCGTGGAAAGTTTGCAAAGTTGTAGAACAATATAAGGAATTCCTCAAGGAGACTAATATTTGAGCGGCCTAGGTTCGATCTGTGTGCCCATCGAATGTAAATCAGATAAATTTATTGACATTTAGGGCTCCGACGTAAGGACGTTTTTCTCACAATGTATGCATGGCTCCACTTCAGACTCTCCGACTCCTTATTTAATTAATGTTTATTAATATCTCGTCAATCGCAGTCAGTCCTAACTTTGTACAAGAAAACTTGTAGCATTCAGTAACATGAATATATAGCGTGGGGAGGTAAGTGGAGGGAATAACATTAATAAATTCTTTAAAATGCCCACCTTTTAATAAAGCAATTTTTATGAAGATATAAAATATAAAAGCCCTCATACAATTATTTGCTAGAAAGTCAAAGGCTACTTGTTGTGATGGGGGAAGAGGAAATTATGTTTTACATAAAAACACAGTTGTTCCAAAGATTACCTTAAAATACCATTAGACAGAGGTAGCGAGAAATCCTCTTCTTTCCTCTAACCATCGATTTATGACACGTGGTGCCATCCATTGATGGAATTAATCTACTAAATGATTAACATCGAGCCGATGTCTTCGACTCTGGCAGTTTTAACGGAAGTACGCTCAGCCGATCTAATCAGCTAGTTACGTGCAAAGGGGTAAGGACAAGAAGGATTCGCCGTCGTTGTTCTGTACTCTAATTTCCGGTTGTTCGTGGCCCCTCTACTACCGTTGTCCTTTATATATTTTTTTCATACAGTAATAGTAATGTTTTAAATATTTGGGTAGCTTGTTAACAGATGATGCAAGGTGTACTAGTGAAATTAAATCCAGGATTGCCATGGCAAAAGCTGCATTTAGCAAGAAGAAGAATCTTTTTACCGCGTGTCCCTAGAACGATCGAACTGCTTGTTTTATTAACCGATAGCTCAGTTTAAAGCCTAGGAATCAGGCTCTTCCCTGTAGCTGTTATTCTGAACGAGAGGTGTTCTAGTGTAGTAACACGGACAGAGGGCACTTCCTCGTCTCGACTTCGGAATTTTTTTCCGTCCCCTGTCTCACATTCATTCTTTTTCTGAATATTGCATAACTTTTGTGGAATGTTCACTTGCATCTTTCAAGGCATATCTATTACCATATACGTACATACCATACCGTACAGTTTTATATAAATATCATTTCTTACAACAGTGTCCGTTTCTCTACGTCTCTAAGCGACCATTACAGATATTATAGCGTAAAAGCGATTTATATCCACCTCTGTTTCGTTGTTTGGCAACTGTTTAATTCATAAATCTATTACTATGCGGCGCCACAGCGCTAAATAGTAAGAAAACTGCTCAACTCGTGAAGTACATTCATGAGTTTGTCACAATAAATAAACAATTTTTTTATTTTAATATAATTTATATTAACAAAAACTCGGGGCAAAGAAAGGAAGCTTTCATTAAACTCATAATAAATTTTCAAACAAAATTAAAGGCACTTTGTTAGAGTGGAAATGACAACGGAACATTCACGAATATTTAGACAGCCTTTCGTGCTTAGTGTCCCTGTTTGTAACTTAATATTTGTGACCGTTATGTGTAAGTTAATGCTAACTTTAGCGGATAGAGGATGTCGCGTGGTCTGTGCAACGAATCCCCACGGCCGTTAATTTCGGTTTTGTAGAGCGGAGCCGCTAATTTTCCATTCAAGTAGCTCCTCATTTATCCTCACGAGACTGAGTGGACCCCGTTCCAGACCCACTACTTCTCAGAAAATCTGGTAGCGTCGGGAACCAAGCCCCGTGACCTCTGAACATGTATCCAGGAGCTCTGGCCACTAGCCACTAAAATTGCCTACAAGCGGCGGTCGCTCTGTCGGTATAGTTCGCTTGCTGACTAAAGCCACGTGGTTTGTTCTATGTGTAAATTATGTGAGTGTAGGCGTTTCCAAGACCGATCACAGTAGCCGCGAGGCCTAGGGCATGAAATATCTTCGCTCGCTCGGGCCCTCAGATCTTTGGTTCCAGTCCCGCTCAGGTCATGGAAGTTTGGTGTGTATGCGTTTATCCTGTTTGTGTTGTCCTGTGTTTAGGTAGCGGCCTTGCGACGTGCTGATCCCCCGTCTAAGAAGTCCTACCGTCTGTATAAAATGATTACGGAACTGAATAAGAGGCCTGGGCCCTGAATGGTCTGGAAGAGACATCGAAAAAAAAAAGTGTCTCCAGGAACTCTGCCGAATCGACTATCGATTCCAGGTGTGTGACTGCGCGAAACGCGATGAATGAAACCACGTAAACATTATAATGATTCTTTCACACTTCATCACAGTTATTGCCAGGCCTGTTCGGATTGCGCCGATGTGTATACATGCCCTTTCACAGATGCTCCTCAGCATCTAGCTAACCCGTTATGACTCATGTGGAATGCAAATTCTTTAAGGACAACTTTCCATGTGTGCGTGTGTTAGTATTGTCACGTAGTATGTGTGGCTGTAGACGCGGTTTGGATAGGTGAACAGGTTTGTTGACCACTTCCAGGTTGTAACTACAAGTAACTACATAACAGTATCGTTATTTCCACGCCGTACAGTTTATTAGAGCACACAGTATAATGTTCTTAGTCTGTTACTAGACTTTCTCTGCTTCCGGCTCAAGCCCTCGCTTCACAGACTCATGTACAGAACTCTCAACCGACTAATCTGAGTGTGTCTTATGTTACGACGAACGGTCAGTCGGCCAGTCTGTCTTGGAATGAAGCACCCATCTGAGGCTTGCGGCCAGATTTTTATTAGTCAGACAGTTGCGGGTTCGCTGATGTGGGACGCTTTCTCTGACAAGAGGACGGGTCTGTCGTTTACAATTGCTGCTAGTCCTCGCCAGGGCAGTCATTCTCGGGTCCTAGTCCCTTGGGATTCGCGACCATATTTTATTCTGTCAGATTCCAGCCTTCCCTTTTCGTCGCCTCCTACGACTCGCAGGGTCACGGTGAAGGCATTCGACCCCTCCTCTATACGGGATTAACTTTGTACTCGCTTCGGCTGTGGTACATATACTATAACTGGGTCAAAAGTCAAAGTCACATTGCGACTGACGGTCAGTCAGTCAGTCTTCAGAGTCAGAGTCAGATTTACTTTACGAGTGGCGATTTACTGCCAATCAGGCCCCTTGAGATCCACGGTCAGATTTTTCTTCAACTGAACTCTCGCGGTAATAGTCTTAATGTAACATCATCTCTGGTCCAGCTCATAACATCTTGGTACGGACAGCGTAGAAAACACTGCTTCCAACAGTTACCTCATTGTTGGCGTTCGTGACTGTCAGGGTGATCACGTGATCGCTGCCGAATCAATGCCTAGCAACCTCCGTTGTTTTCAGAGCCCTTCCCTAGCAACAGCTGTCTCTGCTGGCTTCACAATTTTCCTTGAAGAAATATGCCTCAATATTTTAATGGCTACCAGTGAATATTTATGTAAATTTGTAATCGATTCCTTCTGGTTCTTCCGTATTATTATTATTACACGGTAGGAAGTTTTCCCATCGTAGATCATAAAGTGTAATTTGAATCGTCTCTATGAAGTAAAGAGAGACTGAAGTTGGTTTGAAGTTCCTTTAGAAAACTTTGGATTCTTCACAAAAGGTTCTTACAGAAAGAAGAACTGTGAGAAACTACTAGAGTCAAATTACATAGTACGAAATGACTGATATCAGACCAGAACGTTGTTTCACGTTCCAGGTTCAGACAGCTGATCACACATGGCTTTTTCTCCGCACTAATCATTCCCTTGAAGTGAATTCAGGGAAAGTAGCCTAAACAGACCACAGTCAGATTACCTTTCACATTGCCCATTTGTAACTCCACATTTCATTGGACACAATTCAGCAGTTGCTACCAGCTGATAGGACACGTACACAAACGTAAATATTTAATGTTGCACAAATATACGTTCTACAGAGGCCAACATACTGTATGTATATGCTTACAATATACATATAGGTACATAGGTCACACATACTAACATATATACAGACACATACACATACAGGTCTGCTTTCACACATTCATACATACATGCATGCATACATATACACACACATGCATACTCATACATACATACACACATACATACGTACGTACATACATACACACGCACACCTACATACATACATACAGGGTGATTCACGAAGTTTTCCCCCACTTAGGGAGGGCATTCCTAAGGTAATTTGGAACAAAAATTTTTTAATATACTAATGGTATCCAACTCATAATTAAAGAGATACAGTAATTTGAAAATTGGCGAAAAATCTTTTTTTCTTCGAATTTCAGTCAAAACTAATTAGAAATACAATGCAAACAGTTTTTAAACCGTTAACGTTTTAGGAAAGAAGCATTCTAAAACCATTTTTTTTTTCAATTTCTTAATTTTGCATTGCGCAACATTTTTCATCAATTTTATATTACAAAATTACATTATTTTCAGCATCCCATTCTGTAAACATACCAATGGTTGCATATCACACCGTTCTATCAATCTGTTTCCTTTGTACTGTAGTGCTTTAGAAGACGACTGGATTTACATAAGATTTTCAAAAATGTCTCCCTGCACGTCAACACAACGCATCGCACGCGTATGAACCGCGCTGGTAGAATTTCGCAGTTGCACGCATTTGTTCCTTATTCTCACCGCCGCTTCCAGAATACGTTCAAGCAACGCTTCACGTGTTTGTACCTTTACCTGGTACACAATATCATTCATCCAGCCCCAAATGCAATAATCTAACGGCGTTAGATCTGGCGACCTGGGAGGGCAGGCCTCCGCGACCAATCAACCGCCGTGGGAAATGCCGATCCAAGTGAGCTGCTACTGCGCGGGAGAAGTGAGGAGGCGCCCCATCATGCTGAAAGTACATCCGGCATCTTGTTGCCTGAGGAACATCTTCATATAACTGTGGTAATTCTTCTTCTGAGAAGTGGAGGTACATCTTACCATTTAACCAGTTGCAGAACTGCAGACGAAGAGCACGATCTCCTGGTTGTAGGTGTTGTACTTGCTGTAAATGATAAGCATGCAGCTCGTTCTCATGAAGAGTCGTCCACGCCATGGACTGAGAAACACCGAACCGCCGAGCTAGACGTCTTGTACTGGCACGCGGACTGCGCTCTACAGCATCGAGAATGTTTTCTTCTTCCCACAATTCATGTTGAGGATTTAGTTCGTGTTGTATACGAACGCTGGGGAGAGAACCAGTTTGTCTTAATGTGTTGAATGTACTGCTAATGGATTTAGGATTCGGAATCCTGCGATTAGGATAACGCCGGTGATATTCGGCAGCAGCGGCTCTCGCATTTCCATCGCATACACCCAAAACAAACACCATATCGGTGTATTCCTCAGTGGAAAAGTGTACGCATCTTAACTTCACAAAGTCATCCGCACAACGTCCTGTTTACTACTGGAACGCTCTGCCTACCTACGTACAACANGGGGGGGGGGGGGGGGGGGGGGGGGGGGCATAGCGTTGCATTCACAATGATTCGTTTCGAAAATCTATTGTTACTCCGTAACTACTGAAAATCGCCCACAAGTTTATAAGGAAATTTTGCAGGAAATAACCCCATGAATATGTACCATAAGCCGGACTAAAACTTCGTGAATCACTCTGTATGCATACACACATACATATATGCACAAATAATATATTTGCACAAACGACGAGGTAATTTTGGCATGAAACTAGAATTTTAATATCTGCAAGAGATGTCCTGACCAATATGTTGCATTCTCAAATTGTTAAATTTTGTTTGAGACGAAATTTTGCTGAGTATGTTACAGGGCAGCGCCAGATGAATACTGCAGTCTTCTTGGATGTGGCGCCTGCAGTCTGCAGCCACCCGCCCACGCTGGTTCCTCTTTCGCGGATTTTTCTACTTTCTTCCGAAACGTCGGTTCACACTACATCGACACGGTGCCACATCCCAGAAGACGGCATTCTTCATAGCCACCGCCGTGAAACCTCAAATCTTACAGATTTCCAGGTGGTTTTCAGAGAAGAACCACGTGCCATATTTTCATGTCAAGTAAAATGTAAGCACGACTTAAAATAGGCCAGTATAATGTCATAAATTCCTTTCTCTTGTTGTACTTTCCGAGTATGGACCAAAATGCTTCAGTTTAACTTTTATGAAGTCTGCAGGCGGGTCTTATTATTCCTGGAAATTTACCCGAATTGAATTTTTGCATTATTCGTTTTGGGTTTTTGTGTACGTACTGCGTTAAACCTGGTAGTGTGAGTTTATTTTCTTTCTTACAGAAAGTAATGTAAGAATTCTCTAACACAACTTTTCGTCCTATCCTAATGCGAACTTCATTTTACGCTTATTAAAAATGTAATATTAGAGTACCGTGTCCTGCTTTCGTGTCACAGTTGAAAAAATTTCCTTTTGTATAAATTAGAACTAGGAGTGCCAGTTCTATATATAATCTAACTTCTATGCCCTTTTTTTTTTCTTTAATTTATGATTCTGTGTAACGGTTCCACCCACGGATTTTGTTTCCCACTCTGTTGCTTACATATTTGTCATAATCAAATGAAGGGTCACAACTCAGATAATTGAAATGTGAGTTTAACTTTATTCATTCTGGTACGTCTCACTCTTCAGTACTATAGAATGTGAGGCTTGTACTAAAATTTCTTCTTCCTTATTCGGACAGGATGTTTCAGTCAGAGAGCCATGGCGTGGTTTTTGTTTTTGGATATTTTAAATATATAAATATCTCCACACTGTTTCAGTTTGAAGTTATAATCTGGGGATGACAAACTTCTTCACTCCATTAAAGGCAGCGGAATCTGGACGCTATATTTCTCATACATGTTTTAACAACAGAATAAGCTGTTCATTTTTCTTGTTGTATGGATAGCTGCTAGATTAATCTGAGATCACTCCCCTCAGGGCCAGCCTGTCAGCTAGATGTGTTTCTGCAGGTGGTATAAGCTGAAGGAGCAGTGAAATCTGCAACGGAAGTCGCTCACGTCTTTCATTCTTTAATAATTTATTACGTAATGGAGGTTTGTGAACCTGCTGTTGTGTTCAGCGTCTTTGAGTTGTATTTTGAGCATTTTGACACTGTGTTCTTGTTTTCGGCATTATTTGTAATACTATAGTGTAATATATTTATTTGTTATTTGTATACTTCCTTTCAGTGCTTGCCTGTGATTGGCTTCCTTATTCTTGTTTACTTATTTTTATTTATTTACTTATTTATTATTTGTACTTATTTATGTATGTATTTGTATTATTATTTATTTATTTGCGGTTGATTTAACTGCGATTTCAGTACCATGTACTGTGTAGTGTCGAACCTTTGGGTGATCAGTGAACATTTAATTAGAAAGTATATGGAAATAAGAGGTCGTGGTCCAGTTTGATGTACATTGGAATTCGCGTGTGAGAACCGAGAAGAACTTCAATAAACCCGAGGATAATTGGCCTCCGAATGGCCCGAATACGATGCTGATTGCTCAGTTTCTTACTGCTGAAAATAAGCAAATAATCAAATTGTTATTATTATCAGATGTCAATAAAATCAGATAACAACGCTGAATGTATATAATAGAAACTAATATAATTTCTGAGACGACGCAATATTTAAGTTTAAATAGTAACCTTGTAGTTTTGCTGTTATTTATTATTCATATGACTCGGCAAATAAAATACTGAATATAGTTAACAGTCGGCAAAATTTACGTTTTTAACCTACCTATGTAACGCATGTATTATACATCCCTGCTGTACTCCCCCCCCCATTTTAAACCACATCCCACCCTCCTTACTCCGTCTCGTCTCCACCCTCACCTTCCCCCTTATTTTAATTTACTCTCCCTCTTGCCGACGCGCCGTTCAAGCACATTTTTCATCCCAGCAACAAGCTTGATGCACTTTAGGTTAAACACGACCACTATTCTTATTCCTGAGTATTCTCTTGCCTTTTCTCTGTTCCTCCTCTACTCTTGCTGAGACGCTCCTGGTACCTCTTTTATTTTTCTAAGCTCTCCCTGATATAGGCTACAGGGTGGGTCATTAATGTCATCCCTTTCAAGTTAGTTCCGTGTCTCCAAAGTTTGCGTATTCTCCATCAAAATAATTTATAGTCTTATGTGTATTTTATAGGTCTACTACGATATAATACATAATTTATTAGTCTTGTGGGAATATTCTTGAAACTTTCCTTCACCATCTGAATATCTTGTTCCAGAAATTAGCTTTCTATACAAGAGCTTCAGCATAATGCTACTAGTTTTATAAACACACATCAATTTGCCTTCTTTTTATTTAATTCAGGCTTTAAGATTGGAACAAAATTGATTTTCGCAGCACGCGACCCTTGATCCCTACTCACACTAATGGAATTTCAAGTGATTTTTTATACCTTCGTGCGTTAAGTGTCTATGAACAAAATGTGCCCTAAGAACAGAAATTCCAGGCTCATATGACCTTCACTAGATTCTTTACGAGCACATTCTACACCGACAAGGATCAGATATTACCATAGATTACATTCACCTTTTCGTAGAAACGTTGTTAGATCTAGGACAATTAGGTCAAAACCGAAACTTAAATTTTTAAGGATCCTAGCAGGCAAATCATGGAAGGACCAAATAAGGGATACTAAAATTAGGCAATAACTGAATATCTAACGTAAATAATAAAATTCTAAAATCAATATCACAGTGAAAATATCGCGTTCTACGAATGGAAAACAAACGAATTTTAACACACAACCCGAAGAGAATACGAAATATAGGATGTCCACAGTTAAGATGGATAGACCAACATGAACTTCAAGAGGACTGAACAGACGAACCATGGCCTAATCTACGAAGATAATGATGAACGTAAAACTAACATATTTTATATTTGGTGATATCAAAGATTCAGTTAACTTCGATGTTTGGTGACATTAAAATTAGAATACTGCAGACAAATATAAAATTTCTCTTTGTAAGACCCAGATTATTAACGTTTACCACGGGAGTAACGATATAATTCTATTCATGATATCATCCTTGTCGCTGGCTTACATCCTTCGCTTAGGTACGTAGGAGCCATCCCTGTAATACCCAGTACATCAATTTCGGAAGGCCTTAAACTTCTTTTGGGCGCGAGGTGTTCCAAACACGAAATTCCTCATAGTTAAATTAGTCATACAATGTAAAGGACACATTGTTTCCGGCCTTAAGCACCTCGCCGTGAAGATATACGGGAACTGGAGGTAAAGCTCAACTATGACACTAGGTGGCAGGTGCATAGTAATTGTACATCGCCATCACTTTTCTCTGGGAAAGGAACCTCATTGGTTGCAGGAACTTGGGAGTGATAAATTGCCTTTCCAGTTTTAATTTGAGTACCTATAAGTTATTGAAAATTATGTAAATTTTTGTATGAAATAATTGCTTATAGAGCTAGTCATGTGCGTCTGTCTGCCCACATTTCTTAACTTGAGAACCGCTCGACAGATATTGATAACATTTCAAATGAACCTTAATGCCATGAAAGGCTACCCAAAAATCGTACATTTTAGTTTCCTGCTTTAACTAATACGAAAGAACTTGAGAGAAGAGAGCTGCATTCGAGCCGTTTAATATAGGCTCTCCAAGTAAGTACGAAGATCTTTAGAAAATATTAATACGGCTCTTTCTTTGTAAAACTAGAGACAGTATCAAGGCTGGATTAAACCTAAGCTTTGGCGCCTGGTTTGATAGCGATAGCTAGTGAAAGATTGGAATTAGATATGCCAAATTTGGTATGCAGGTACACTATATAAATCCAGAAAATATTATGTTAATATTGTTTCTGAGTAAAAAAATTATTAATATGGCGGCCATGAGAATCTTTGATAAGTGAAATATTTTTAAAATTCTTCCCAAGAACAAAATAGATAAATTATGCTAAATATTGTTAATGTACTCATGAAGTCAATTTGTGACATATACGTGTGTTCAGAGAGTTAATACGTATGTGAAGAACTCATTTGGAAATTATGTGTATTCCTGCATGAAATGCACCTTTCCCACTCATTTCTTACATTGTAACGTGTTTCTCTTTGAACTAATATCATCTCTACTACACCTGTGCGTAATCCTGTGGCTTATGGAGGAAGTGTTCCTCCTGTAGAATGCCCTGATATCCGAGATTCGTGCTTTTGGAGGAAGTGTTCCTCCTGTAGAATGCCCTGATATCCGAGATTCGTGCTTTTGGAGGAAGTGTTCCTCCTGTAGAATGCCCTGATATCCGAGATTCGTGCTTTTGGAGGAAGTGTTCCTCCTGTAGAATGCCCTGATATCCGAGATTCGTGCTTTTGGAGGAAGTGTTCCTCCTGTAGAATGCCCTGATATCCGAGATTCGTGCTTTTGGAGGAAGTGTTCCTCCTGTAGAATGCCCTGATATCCGAGATTCGTGCTTTTGGAGGAAGTGTTCCTCCTGTAGAATGCCCTGATATCCGAGATTCGTGCTTTTGGAGGAAGTGTTCCTCCTGTAGAATGCCCTGATATCCGAGATTCGTGCTTTTGGAGGAAGTGTTCCTCCTGTAGAATGCCCTGATATCCGAGATTCGTGCTTTTGGAGGAAGTGTTCCTCCTGTAGAATGCCCTGATATCCGAGATTCGTGCTTTTGGAGGAAGTGTTCCTCCTGTAGAATGCCCTGATATCCGAGATTCGTGCTTTTGGAGGAAGTGTTCCTCCTGTAGAATGCCCTGATATCCGAGATTCGTGCTTTTGGAGGAAGTGTTCCTCCTGTAGAATGCCCTGATATCCGAGATTCGTGCTTTTGGAGGAAGTGTTCCTCCTGTAGAATGCCCTGATATCCGAGATTCGTGCTTTTGGAGGAAGTGTTCCTCCTGTAGAATGCCCTGATATCCGAGATTCGTGCTTTTGGAGGAAGTGTTCCTCCTGTAGAATGCCCTGATATCCGAGATTCGTGCTTTTGGAGGAAGTGTTCCTCCTGTAGAATGCCCTGATATCCGAGATTCGTGCTTTTGGAGGAAGTGTTCCTCCTGTAGAATGCCCTGATATCCGAGATTCGTGCTTTTGGAGGAAGTGTTCCTCCTGTAGAATGCTATTATATTTGATATTCGCACTGAAATGACTATGGCAATTACTACCTTCTGGAATATAACTCCGCGTGTTCTGATACCTCGTTACCGATGTTTTTCTGAGGCGTCGGTAATGATGTACCATTATACATGATATGGAATCCTAAGTAATTTTTGAAATGCTCTTGTTCAGATGAATCTTAACACAGGGACTCATTCAGTACTTGAATATTGTGACCCACAAGCTTTTGTAGCTTTTATGTTTGGGTCCCTGATGATTCAGTGTTTCGCATCACAATCACGGCATGGGCGTTTGTATTGCTTCATTTCAATTGTGTTGATTATCACGCTACTCATATCTCAGTCAGATTGGCACTCAGATAACAGAAACAATGCTAAATAACCATTAATAAATGAATGAATTAGCAGTTCAATCAATCAGGTGCTGAATACAAGTGTGATCTAGTGCATGGTACAATGCACTCGCTCTGCCATCAGCTAATGACAGCCTGTCTTTTGGACCTGGGAACAAATGGCAGTGACTGAATATGCAGAGTTGGTTGATGTAAAGCGAACAGAGTCTAGTTACTGATGCAATGCATATAAATTTGTTTATAATTATTGGTTTTATTATTAAACTTGTAATGATGGTGGTGGTGATGCTGAAAGACGTGAGTCATAATGAGTCCCTTGGTACTGTAGCCTCAGAGGAATTTACAATAACAATTTATGATAATGATAATTTATATGATTGCGTAATATTTGTAGCATGTAACTGACAGGAGAACACTGAAGTGTTCGAAAAATACTGTAGCGTGTAGAACCGTTACTATGTGACGACCGCGACATAGGCAAATATACCAGACCCGTTTCTATTCAACGGTTCGAAAAACAGGTTCTCATAGCAATGAATAGAGACTCAACATTAGAAGAGCCGTGTTTTCTATGGGGTCAGTACCGAGGTGTTCTAAGCAAGGAATAAGGTTAGAGCGTGGTAAGTTCTGTACGGGAGTCTGTGAAAGGAGGTCTTGGGTCCGGAGGTAAAGGAATATACATTTTTGGAGCCGTTACAAGGATACATCTAGTAACAGGCTGAGAATACTAGACTATGTGCTGTAGTAAACTGTAAATTGTGAAAAGAGCGATAGTGTTATAGTCATTTGTAGTTACGACCTGTAAGTGGTCATTAAATATATTCACCAATCCAAACGCCGTCTATAGTCACACCTACACGAGTCAAATTTCCAGAGTTAAGCTTTGTCCAACATAAATTCTACAAGGATCTCTCTGGAACTGATGCCCGGAATCTTCTGTGTGAAAGCCGTGATTAATCACCGGATCTAGATATTTTATGGCCTTTACTACACTTGTAGAGTACCTAATTTCATAGAGCAGCATTCTCGAGAATGTATCAGTCAATGGTCAAGAAGTTCTTAGTCTTCTCCAACGAACCAGAACTTTTAAGACTGTATTAAGTAGGCTCGGCCACCGGACCCTATACTGAGCCAAATGAATTTCAGTATAAACCGTCACATATTATTTATTTAACATTAATTTTAATATCATCTCCCGTCTGTCTCATGTATCCTTTGCATTCACGTCTGTCCCACACGTCCTATGTCAGAGTTAATATTATATGAGTTACTGACAGTGTCCTTAAATACACAACAAATGAATAGGGATAACCGAAATTACGTCATCCCAGTGACGTAATGGCATACATGTCGAATTCAGTAGCCCAGGTTTCAGTTCGTGAGACGAGGGATTTTCCATGACGTCATCAGTCCTAGTAATCATGCCTGACATTCCTAGGCCTCATGTCAAATGTTTGACACTGTATACTCAAGCAACTGACGCATACTCGTAGTTGTGGGGATTCGTTGCCCTGACCACGTGACACCATCTATCCGGAAAAGTTGTCATTGAACTTCGCCAACAAGCGGCGGTCGCTCGGTCGGTATATTTCGCTTTCGGAATAAAATCACGGAGTTTTTGTTCTTTGTGTTCGCTAAAGGGACGAGACCTACAGAACGGTAGTGTCTTCTTGTCTGCACATCCCTAATCACCAGATAGAACGTTTAGCATTGAAAACAGCCAGTGTATATTATCGCTATTTAGCATGTATAAGATGTATATAGAAAGTGTATAATTGTAGAGGTGGAACACGTGACATTAATATTCTTGTTATGTACTTGACCTAAAAATTTCTTTCGGATGTGTGTCTGTGTGTGGACTGTGTGTTTAATGTCTTGTGCAACAAACGAACTTTTCGATATTGACATTACAGTATGGACTTCACCTCTGAACTTTCTGAATTATTCAAATATCTGCCATCATCAGGCTTCAGTCGATATGCTCACTTCACGAAGAACGTCGCGTACGTCCTTTTGGGAGAAACTTGAATTCTTTATGATGGACTTCGTTTGAAGTTTCCTGCCCTGCTGCAGTTACGTATAATCTGTTACGTTTATCACCGATCACCGCAGTCGAGTGGGCAGCACCCTGCTTCGTATACGGAAGGTCATGGACTCGCATCTAGGCTCGGAGACTGGCTGTTCTGATTAAACCTTTTCGTGCAATTCCTCGGTCGTTCTGAGAAAGTGCTGGAATTGTAGCTGAACATATGTCAATATCGCTTCCTTTCCCACCCTCTCTAATTTTTTTTTCCTTGGCACTACAGCCCCAGTGGGCCTAGGCCTACCTCCATGAACTCCGTTCACTTCGGTTTTTCTGGATCTTACACATTCGGTAGGACTCCTTGGGCGAGTGATCAGCTCGTCGCAAGGCCTCTACCTGTAGACAAACACAGAAAAACGCACACAAACATCCATGCCCTAAGTGGGATTCTAACCCACGCTCCCGGCTTCCGAGCGGGCGAAAACAGTGCATGCCTTAGACCGCTCGGCCACCGTGACCGGCACCCTCTCTAATTACCAGTCTCCATTTTATAATATTATATTTCAGCATCCTGTTACACTCACACAATATATATGGACAAATACCGTCTTAAGTGGAACAATTTTATTGTAGTTTCTACTTCTTTTTCCTCCTCCACACTACATGTTTCGGCCCTAAATGGCCATCATCAGGTGTGTATCACTCACGTAACTGTTACACTTTTTTTTATCATATGACTTGCATAGTTTGAGCTAACCTTGACATTGTTATATACATACAACGAATAAATAAGTCAAGGAATAGCAGAATGTGATTTTCGTCTGTTTCCGGGCTACTATATATATATAAAGCAGGACTACTATACGGGACACTACTCACCTTCAACTAGTGCCGAGCTCAAGTCTTCATGGCATAGTTTTTAATTAGTTAAGCATGGGGACAGCTTTCCTTTACGTTACAAAAGCAAGAGTCCGTCACGGTAGCCGAGCGGTCTAAGGCATGTACTGTCTTCTCTCGCTCGGAAGCTGGGATCGCGGGTTCGAATCCCACAAAGGAATGGATATTTGGTGTGTGTGTGTGTTTATTGAGGTCGCGTCATAGCTCAAGCTGTTAGTCGCTGGCTTTCCACGGCGGCGGCCGGGGTTCGAGCACGGCTGTGGTGAAGTGGGTTTTGTAGTGGGCAAAGTGGCGCTAGGGCATGTTTTCTCCTGTTTCGGTTTTCGGTTTCTCCTGCAAATCTTCATTCCACCAAATTCTCCGTCATCATAATCACCCGGGACAGGTACAATAGGCCAGAAGTGGCCGCAGTACAAGGGACTTAGTCCCACCCCACTAGCAATAAAAAAAATAGCCTGTACATGGAAACTATGAATTATGCCCTGACTAATGCTCTAAATTTTACGTGAAAGGAAAATAAAGTTCACTGTCTCCTCACATTTTTATTAAGAATGCTCCAGCCGCACTATGGCCCTGGGTCGACTCAGCCTCTAACAGAAATGAGTACCAGGAATTAATTAAATAATTTTCCTGGGGAGTAAAGCGCGGCCGACGCGTAAGGCTGACAACCTTACCGCCATCTTTCAGCCGATTGTCTAGACAATGTGGGACCCTCAACTTCTCAGAACCCTATGGGCCTTCACGGCCTGGTACGGGGATAGCTTTACTTTTTTACTTACTTTACCACGGAGAGGAAGGGTATTTGACTGATTCGTAACAACCGAAGCATGTTTGTAATGCTCTGTAACTTATACCCACCATGAACTTTCGAGATTTGGGTCTCCAATGCAACATGTATGCTTCCTATAGAGGTGAACAGTTATATCAAAGTTTACATACAAGTTGTTTAATTTAATCTTATTTTTGGAATGTTGAACTATCATGTGACGTGGGAAAGTTAGTTAATCTCTCTCGGTCCAATTAATTTGTGCCCACCGAGATTTCGCGTGTGCTTGTTTACGCAGTGTTGCCTTTTTGCCCTCCATTGACGAGAGGGCATCATCACATACCTCTTCCATAACCACCCATTCTGAGCCTTGAGTTCCATACTCTTTGTGCCGCTAGAAATCTTGTTTGTGGCTTTCCCGATTTCTCTGGCTTCCTGTTCAACTCTCGCATTTTCTCTCTTATTCCATCAACAACATTTTTTTAACTTAAAAAATCTTTAAATGGAGGAGCTTATGGTTGGAGAAAGAAGGAAAATAACTAGGGTAGAAGGCGGAGGACAGGATGACAGAGGCTTGAAGAAGAAGGGTGTGAGAAAATGCTATTTGAAATTCATAAAACAGTTGAAAGACGAAACGCGAGGAGAATCTACTCGATGACTTTATAATTTATGCTGAATCGTCGTAACATAGTATAGTCGAGTAAAAAGCGTGGTAGAAACTTCGAACATTAATATCAGAAGAGATCATAATTCATCGTAATATTTTGAGTTGTGTTTGAACTACGAAATTAATCGATTCGCCATATGTTAACAAATGGACTGTTGGTTTCCAACGTATTTCGTTAAAGAAAGCAGTCTTCTGGAATGTGGCACCGTGTAAATGTGGTGTTAACCGAAGTTTCGGAGGAATGTATCGCCTCCATCTTCAGGGCAGAAGGAAAAATAAGAAAATCCGCAAGCGAAGGGACAGTAAGAACAGGTACAAGCAGTCTGCCACATCCCAGAAGACTGCTTTCTTCATATTCGTTAAGTTCGAAAGTGACGTTGATTTAATTCTGTTTTCATTGCCTTGGTTTGGATCTTGTCTTGAGATATCTGTTTGTATGGAGACTTAGTGACCACAGCCCTTCTACGTCATGACCTAGCGCTACTCTTCCCTGCGTTACGATTATCAGACGCTCTTGTTTCGGCTCCTTATCATATATATGCCGATCACAGTGGCCGCGCGGTGTAAGGTTTGAACCGTCTTCGCCCTCTCGGAAAATAGGGTCGTTGGTTCGAATCCCACTAGAGGCATGGACGTCTGTTTGCATTTATTCTTTGTTTATGTTTTTCTGTATGTGGGTAGAGGCATTTCAATGGGCTGATCCCCGTCCAAGGAATCCTGTTGACTGTCTCAAATTACGAAGCTGAAAAGCGGCCAAGACCCGACAAAGGACTATAGAGCCATAGATAAGTAGATAGACAAACGGACAGATATGTAGAATCATTTGTGTACACTACATAATGTTGTAAATTAATATACGTTTCAGATTTTTACATAAATCAAACGTTGAGTCGGAACTCCTGAAGGAAATGACCACCAGACAAAGTAAACAACAGATGGGAATGTACCACATAATATTTAGGTGTATCTTTATGAGAGTATGTAGACTGGATTCAATTAGGTATAGTGCCGGATTCTTCGAGTTACATGAAAGCGGAAAAATGCTTGGTGTAATGTCCTGGTGGCAGGGGGGCGTGGAGGTATCCCACCGCTGCCACCACTGTAATGTCCTGGTGGCAGGGGGGCGTGGAGGTATCCCGCCGCTGCCACCACCTGTAATGCCCTAGCGGCGCAGGGGGGCATGGAGTCAGCCCACCTCTGTCACCACTGTAACTCCGCATGTAGGGGCCGTGGAGGTATCCTTCCTTGCCTCCACCGTCACTTGCCCTGTAAGGAGTTAACACCATACTCCCAGCTTACCCTCAGCTAGGACTCTCCTCTTCGGGGTTTCCTTTTCTGTAAATGCTGCCACCATCTATTCTCTGCCCTTTCGATTGTTGGTACTACTCCCTGACAAATATTCGTGCCCCTTCTTGCCCACTCCGCATATAGTTTACAGGTAGCCACATAATCCATTAATATTACACTTTATCTTCGGATCTTGGGAGGGCGTTACTATCAAGGCTACCGTACTCCGCCTGTGAGGCAGGAGCCTATCCCTGGCGATTCTTAGCGCTTCTCCTTAGGCTTTCGGCTGCTGTTGCAACTCTCATTTTGAATAGGACCTTCTGGATGGTTCGAGGAAGGTGGTTGTGGAGGGTGAATCACAATCCCCGGTACATCCTACTCTAGCTATTCTATCTATTTACACTCTGATATTTACATGATATACACTATTTACACTGTTAACAAGGCCGACGTTCAGTCGGAACTACATCGTGAAGTGATTTGCAGCTACGCTAGGAACCTCCCCCTTCGGGGGTGTAAACTGGAGTCTCTCTCTCTCTCTTCGACTCCTGACTATCGGCAAGGATTACTCTAGCCACGTAATCCTGTTCTCTCACTATTCATTAAATACAGTTACACTGCCCTTCGTTCTTTCACTCTTATACAAGCTACCCCTAGTTCTACATCTTAAACCCACATATTAAAACCCACATACTATATATATCCTACGCGCTAACCATAACCCTGGCACCGACATATAAGTCACTTATTGCCTGACTAATATCCTAGGCTTCTACATGATCCTAGTATCTTACCCTAAGGGCTCACTGGGTACACTGGAGTTTACACATTAAAAATAACTCAACCACACAGTTATCACCATTACTATCAAACAACAATATTCTCAATCAGCATGGCTAATATGCGTGAACAAACCCACCTGTAGTACAAGATGTCGGCCCACTGCCTCCGCTGGTCAGACCCATGTTGAAGAGAGCCTTCGGCTGACAACTCTCTCCCTTATGTTCTAATTTCCTAAAGTTAGGTTTTCATTGGGTCTTATCGGGATGTGGGCAGACCCCTTGCGTCTGATTGCTGTGTAAGCAATCTCTTCCGATTCTCCAGTGCCCGAGTGAGGCAAACTTCTAGCGCTGTGAGGACACAGCCTTGCTGAGCAAGCAGATTCCTAACCTACTTGCCATTACTGATGTTTACAAGTTGCGGCAATAACTGTGAAACACTGTTCGCTAGGCGCGAACATTTTTGGGCAGTGGCTTCTTCTACTATCTCAAATTTGGGGCATAACACCTGGCTTGCTGGTTTATTATGCCATTCCTAGGAAGCTTGGTCTGGAGATAACACTTTACAATTGTATTTGGGAGGTCCTAGGTTCGATTATTGGTCAAGAAACTGGCTATTCTGAATGATATCCTTCGTTGTATTTCTCGGTCTTTCATTGCAATTGCCACTGGAGTAATTCCATTAGGCTACTACTATATCCTTCCCAGTTCATCTCTCATCCTCCACACGGCGCTATTGTAACGTCGTGACGCTGGAAGAGTACACTATAAAGTGTAGGACTTCGTAACTTCAGTTTAGTGTTTACTGTTCACTCATTCGTTCATCTGTGGCTCTTCAGCCCTTTGTTGGTCTCTGGTCGCTTTTTCAGTTTCGTAATCCTATGCACAGTCGGTTGTTAATGCCCTGTGACCTGAGGTGGAGCACATGTGAGATTGTTTGCTGTTTCATAAATTTTCTAGGAATCCCATGCATTACACATATAC
Organism: Cryptotermes secundus; assembly: GCF_002891405.2. Lineage (NCBI taxonomy): Eukaryota > Metazoa > Arthropoda > Insecta > Blattodea > Kalotermitidae > Cryptotermes > Cryptotermes secundus. The sequence continues at coordinate 781,452 of NW_019740655.1, read as the reverse complement.
TATATATAAGGTAATTATAACGTGGGAAAATCCTGTGACGAAATATGGCTATTTGTTAGGCAACGGCTAGGTAAACATTGCTTAAAAGCCGGAAAAATAGCAGAGGCGGAAGTCACTCTTGCTAGGCAACGGCTTAGTAAACATTTGTTTCCGCGGCAATGAATGTTGACGATGTCATTCCCATGACAACACAAAATTACAGAAGAACTGTAAGATAGGGTGGCTTCTATCCCGGCTTTGTGGAAGTTCTAAAAATCAGTGCCTTGACCGTGGCCCTGCGAGTCGTAGGAAACGAAGAAAAGGGAAGTCTCAATTCTGAGACAGTAAAATATGGTCGCGAGTCCCAAGGTACTTGGACCCGAGTAAAACAGCGCTGGCAAGGGCCACCAGCATATACAGAAGACAGACCCGTACTCTCGTCAGAGAAGGCGCCCCACAGAAACAAGACCGTAACTGTCAAACGATAATAATTAATATCTGGTCATGATCCCTAAATGGGGCTCGACACCAAGACTTACTGACTTACTGACTGACTGACTGACCGTCAGTCGCAATGTGACTTTGACTTGTTCAGAAGGAGTTCAGTGTGTGAGCTGTTACATTCTACTGTAATTGTAAAGAAGTGCCAATAAACTCAGTTATCAAATACAGAACCCATTGTTATTAGTCACTCTAACCCTGAATACATGACAGTACATTGCTGCAAATGATTCAACATTATATACAGATTTAGACTATGTTTTAAAATAAGGCCGAACAAATTCCGTAAAAAAATTGACTTGCTACCGTTTGGAAGACCTGAATTCGATGCCCAGAAAGTGAAGGAACTTACCTCTCTGTTACCATGTTTAGAACGGTTCTGGAATCCACAAGTCTCCAGTTCATTGGGTAACATCAGGTAAAGTGCTGAGGTTAAGTTGGGTGCACTGGAGGAAGAGATCGTACTCGGAAAATATACTTGTAATTTCGATGGCTTACATGAACGGCATGGGTTATGAAATAAGTGCTACCACCTTTGAATTTATGCCAGCGAGAAAACTTATACCAAAGAAATATTAGCATAGGCCATGCCATAGCTCAGGCGTTTAGTCGCTGCCCCCCCAAAGCGGCGGTCCGGCTTCGAGCCCGGGTCAGGTCATGTGTGATTTGTGGTGGATAAAGTGGCGCTGGGGCGGCTTTTCTCCGAGTACTTCTGTTTTCCGTGCCAATTCTCATTCAACCGACTGCTCCACACTCATCAGCTGTCATCCGGGGCTGTTGCAGTAAGCCAGTTAATGGCCGACATACCAAGTGGACTCAGTCTCATCGCACTAAGGGTAATACTAATAATAATAATAATAATAATAATAATAATAATAATAATAATAATAATAATAATAATAAATAAAAGCATCAGCATAAGCCTCTCGATTCCATAGTTTTTATTTCAGGCTTATATGTCCCTTTTCATGAAACTCATAAATCAATATAATCTTGACTCTAAGCCACTGTATATTATTTCTGTTGAGAAATATAATATGTACATAACTGTATATATATGAATGACATGTTTATAGCTGGAGTCTTTTTTTCATCGGTGTACATGTGTTACCTGACCATCTGGAAGTTACGTTGATCTTAAGCCCTAGAAGCATTACATATTTACGCAGGTTGAATCTCCGTGTTCCATGAAGTTGTAACTTGGGTAATTGTTTTAACGGAGAAAGGAGGAGATGAAAAGTGTAAAGAAAATGAACAAAGGGGCTGGGGGGTGATGATACGATAGAAATGATGTCTCATCAGAATTATATCTGGACTTCTGTCTGGTGCAGTCTGTTACACTATAACAACTAAATTTAAGGTTTAATTTAGCTTCAAACTTCTGAATTGGAGTTATAAATGAAAGAAGAAATTGTCTGGCTGGAATAAGACGAGATGGCTTTATAAGGAAACCATGATCTGGCAATTCTCATTAATAAAACACTGTCTCCAGTACATTTGAGGTGACGTAATTATACAGCAGGGAGTCTAATTCAGAAAGAAATACAGGGTGATTATGAACCTAATTCGTGAGCCGCGATAGCGCAGTCGGTATAGCAACTTGCTACTGGGTGGATGACCGAGAGGTAGGAGTTTGAGTCTCGGTATGGTCAACAATTGTCTGTTCTCCACAATGTGCAAACCGATTCTGAGGCCCAACCAGCCTCCTATCCAGTGGATACCGAGGGTAAATGAGCTAGAGCCGGAAGCTGACCACTTACCTCCAGCTAGTGCCGAGGTCAAGAAATGTAGATCTATATATCCACTGTCCCACACACCGTCATAACGTAGTGCTTACTTAGTTAAGCATAGGTACAACTTTACCTTTTATAAACCTACTTGACAAGTTAAAAAATTCAGAACTTTGACTTTGTTGAAGGAATTAATGTGAAATATGAACTAAATGAAAGCTGAGAGAGTGGTTTGCATAAAACCCATGTACGCGTCTTTTAAAACACTGGCAAGGAAAGGACTATGCCTCATTACAGACAATTAGTCACAAGTTTCCCATCGCGGTGTTCCGAGTTCTGTCCCAGCTAAGATCATGTTGAATTATTTGTGATGGAAAAATGGCATTGGGGTAGGTTTTCTTCAAATGCCTCGGTTTCACTACCAAGTCTTATTCCACCAGTTACTCCATATTCATTACGTCATCCTATCATTTCCGTTATATAGCCTTGATAAATTCTATTTGAATCACACACTTGAAAATTTGGAAACAAAACATGGGCAGATGTCCCAGCTGTAGTCCCATTCTGCCCAAGTAACGGAAATAATGTTTGCCTTCACTAGCTGCATGACTCATGTACTTCAAAACTTCAGCAATTAAACTTGTTTACCTACAAAGCATAAAATGATGGACTCACAAAACAAGCGATTCAACCAAGTAACGGACATGGATTGCACGACCATGTCAAATCCACGTCCCAGGTTAATTTAAATTAAGTATTTGATTACTAGACCGAAGGACCACCTAGCAACAAATACACGATAAATCCAGAAATACTTGGGGCGAATGGTGACACGAAACTGTTGGAACAGATGGGGTTAGGACCGAATAATATCAGACCAGAGGAACAATTATGATCGTGTTAAAATATTCACATTTTAGGAGTTAATTTTTTTGTGATAAATAATCCACACTTTTTTAGACAACTGTAAGCTCATTTAGTGTTGACATCATTTCAAATCAGGGGGCCCTCCCCTTGACCTGCAGCTGAACACTCCATGCATTTCTACCTCACTCCCTCCACACAAATTCCCGGATGGTTAGTAACTTAAATTGCGCCACGACCGCTTATTTTCAAACTAATTTCAATTCATTAATCATTAATTATCCTACTATTGGACCCTATGTGGTCTGAGCTACTTACAGCTTCGATAAATAAACAAAATAAGACGCATAAAGTAAGTATGTCGATGTTTCCATGGTATCCAGAATGCTGGGATTGTCCGTGTTAGAACTGTAAAAGGCAAAACATTAAAGTTATCCCTCTGCTTAATTAATTAAGCACTACGCCATGAAAGCACGTGGGAGAGTGGATGTATAGATCCAAATTTTCTTGACCTCGGCACTAACTGGAGGTTAATGGTCAGCTTCAGGCTCCGGCCGCTTTACCCCCAGAGAAACAGCCTCCGGTACCCATTGCATAGAAATGTTGATAGATCCCAGAGCCGGTCTGGACGATGTTTAGAAAATTCTTGATCCTACCGGGACTCGAACTCCAACCCCTCGGTTGTCCAGCCCGAAAGTAGTCGCTATATTGACTACGCTATCCTGGCTTCTTGTGTTAGTTCTATACCATATATTAAATACTAAAGAACCGTCTTAAACGGGCAGTAAACACCTGTAAACCTATCGATACCGCTTTCAGTGCTTATTCAATATGGAAAAAGCAGCCTTATGTTCAACATAACACCATAAGCAGCAAGTTTCAGGCGCCGTCTTTATGAATGAAAACTTGGGATATCTAGGTCTGGTAACGAAACCATGGAGACTTAGCTCTTAGCCGTCCATCCCTCCCCACTCGAAAGGAGCTCATATTTCTAGAGCATATATATAGTATGAGAGGATACGCTTGCGGTGGCAACAGAAGAGTAATTTGCTAGCCAAGTATTAGGATTTATCGTCCACGCCTGCAGTTTTATGCTGCTGTTCCGAGCCACGCTGGTTCTCAAGGCAAAATAACGGATACATGAATTCAATACGCGTATCCTTACGTAATTACTATTCCTTAACGTATGTACCAAAAATTAACATTAATTTACTGCGGGTCAGTGTTTCTGCAGCGGCATCCGATCTCAAACATTTATTATGATTCCTGCTGAGTTTTTTTGATGTCACAGTAGCCCATAGCTTGCAGGGAGTATCATGAAAGTAAATCACAGTTTTACACATTCGCTATAAAATTATACTATTTACATACTTGATTTAGTATATTTTTAAGTGTAGAACCATTGCTAGGCAACGACTCGGTAAACACACTACCGTTTAAGATTACGCGCGTAACAGCTGGACGTCTATTGCTAGGCAACGGATCAGTAAAGAAGTCTTCTCAAAAAACGGAGAGGCTTTTTTATACGTGGTCCGTGCCGAGGTGTTAGAAAGGGACATAGAAGGTCGTTTGAGTCAGCTGAGTGTAGAGCAATAGCATGAAGTGAAGAGTCGTGTTTCGAGCGGGATGTGGGTTTGGGCGCAGAGGAAATGAGTGAAGTCTAGTGTTCGGAATTGGCAGCTGCAGAACAATGGCTAGAAAGGAGTTAGTCTATGAAAAGGAGACTCCGTGTGTGATTTGAAGTGACAGCAAAACTGTTTAAATCCTTTGCCAGGATAAGATTGTGAACCCCAGTGCGTGTAGATCAACGATAGCGCTGTATTGCCTGTAGTCCCGAGATGTGTGAATAAGGTATCAATAAATCCAATCATCCAATCCAAGAACCCGTCTTATAAGTCACGCTCAAACCCCTTACACGTGAAAAATATGTTTTCCATTTTAGGCTACTTTCATTCTTTAAACGAAAATAAGTGGGATTACGAGCTCATCGTGCTGTGTTTATGTATCAAGTTATTTCACCCTTTGAACAAATTGCCCAATTTTCATGGAATTGGATATTAAATTATGCGTTCAGGCTACCTGAAAACCGTAGGCCTGTAATGAAATTTCATAGAGTCGACAATACCAACGACGGTACGAGGCGGTAGTCATGAATGCCGTGACGTTGACACAAGAAGAGGACAGTACAGAGGCACGCTGTGAAATGGTGGTGGACAAGAAAAGGCTGGCATCAAGGTCTCAAGTGGCTACTGACAGTGAGGCAATTGTTCCAGAACAAAATGAACGTTGCAGTACATTAAAATAAGTAAGGAGGTTACCCTAGCTTCATAGTTTACTTTATGCTGAAATACGAGACACCTAAACCTGATTAGTTTATAAAGTGGGACATCTTCTTAGTAGTAAGGAGAGTGCTGGTAGACTTAAAAAATGAAACGTAGTTATCATAACTGATATTTGTATTTTCAACCATTATCTTGGTAAAAGTTTTTGTAATTAAAGAGAACAAAATGAAAATCCCCAATAATACCATGCCATGAAACACAAACCCGTTATTAGCGATGGAATACGGAATTAATAAATATTGATTTCAAATTACAGTTTGCTTTCAAATTAAATTCAGATTCTTAATACAGGTAATTCAGTGTTCATGTAATGTAAAGTTGCTTTGCTTGTGCTATTGGAAATGTAAACTCTACTTGTAAATCGACCTGTACTTCCAATTTAATTACTGTTTTGTCTGGAGCGAAAGAGAGATTTGTACTTGCATGCATATTCAGAATTAGTGTTCATGACGGATTTAATTCTCCTCTCAAAGAACATCGGAATTTTAACAAGATAATATACCTGCAGGTCCCTTATTACTATAAGAAAATACATGTAAACAAGAACTTCATGTAATTAATATCACTCACGTAATAAAAGACCTTTGTGTCTATCAGACTCCTGCACATGAACATTGTAAATTAATCAGCTCTGTCAATATAATGAATGTAGTACTCTATGCAGCCAACCAATCAATTCCATTGAAAAGAGCCCTGCCGTGATGCTGATGGTTACGCAGCTGGTCAGAATATTGCCCACGGTTTATCAGTTCACAAGGTTCTTCTTCTGGACGCTGTTTTTAGTGAATCAATAGAGTCCGTTCGTCTCAGTATATTTGTTTACGATCTATTTTAATATTATCCTCGAATCTACGACTATGGCTTCCACATATTTTCTTCTTTTCAGTTATTAAGAATAAAAATTATGCATTGAGCTCTCAACCCTCCAACAATTCATTTCTCTTATTAGTGAAGAGAAACGAATTCTGTTGTCTTTTGACACTTTTTCAGCATTCCACAAAATTAACAAGTATGAATGAATTTATAAGGGCCTTCTCGGCCCTTGCACCACGACCTGCAGTAGTCTATTGTGCTTTAATTAATAAGTAAGCAGGAAGGTTTTAAATATGATACCAATTCAATTCTGCTGAAAATCTCTACTGAGAGAGATTATACAGATGCTCTGATGGGCCGAGGGAGATTGCGCAAAAGCGAAACAGGAATTGGAATAATATTTTTGAATGGCCTTGAAATATTTTAGTCCAGAGTGAAGGCAAAAGAAGTAAATTAACGGTCAGCTGCTCGGCCTGCTTTACAAGTAGGTCGTGATCTTATTCATAAGTCATTTGATTATTTCTGTTGGGTCACTAAGGCTCCCGGTATCTTAACCATCATCAGCACGGTATACCATGCTACATGTTCTGTCCACCTCGGTCTAATAATATTTCGTGAACAGTGCAAATTATGAATATCCCTATTATGAAATATTCTGGAAACTTCTGTCAGCGATCCTCCTTAGCGCTCTTTTGTCAAGCTTCGTCAATCTGAATCCTTCTCCTTCAGTGAACTTTCAAATTGCTCTGACAAAATTATGGTTGTATGTATTTTCATACTTATTGGTTTTCACAGGAGAAGGAAATGTCAGAAGTGACCACTGGGAAGACAAAGACGAAGGTGGGTGGACAATATTAAAATGGATCTTAGAGAGATGGGGTGAGATGGTATTTATTGGATTGATATGGCTCAGGATAGGGACCAGTGCAGGGCACTTTTCAGCACGGAAATAAACCTTCGGGTTCCATAAAATGCATGGGAAGTTCTTGAGTAGTTACACAATTGGCGGCTTCTCAAGAAAGGTTCAGGTCCATGAGTCAGTGAGTAACATAAGATTCTGAACTGAATGCTAGCAAATGTTCACCAGGTTATTTTCATCAGTTACTCAGACGGTATCGTATTAAGAAATGTTGTTACATAGGCATTTACTAAAGAGAGAATGATTTTCTGTCAAGAAAAATGGAGATTACACATTCTAGGCTTTTGCGATAGTCAGTTGTTGATGTTGCTTCTGCTCTTGGTGTCTTGGCATCTAGTGGACGTTTCGGAGGTACGTACTGACATCCACCTCAGTTTCATCCTGATGGTAAAGGAAACAGATGCCTCTGAAACGTCCTCAACACTGCTGCTATGTGCACATGGTGTAAAGACCGAAGAACAAGATGGGCACAAATATTTGAAGTTGTTTGAGAATACTTGGATATAAGAGAAAATTTAAGCGACAGAAATATGAAAGGAATTACGCAAAGCGGAGGTCTCTAAATATATTAATCTTTGTCTAGCAACGTTAGGAGGTTGCATTAAGGGCGTGGTGATCTGATGAGTTCCTATTAATGGCAGAAGCAGGATATCCACATATGATCAGTTGGACAAAGCAAATTATGAATTATGGAATCTCGTAGGGAATTCGCTTGGGAGATTATTACATAGATGCGATTTAAACAACAGTACTATATATTGTGGCATAAAAAGGACGTTATGAAAACATAACATGTGTTTTAAATGTAAAATGAATAGGTAAAATAATTCCTGTGCTTAACTAATTAAACATTAAGCCATGAAGGCGTATGGGGAAGTGGATGTATAGATCCAAGATTTCTTGATCTCGGCACTGGTTGGAGGTTAGTGGTTAGCTTCACCTTCCGGCCGCTTTAATCCCTGGGAAAGGGCCGTCGATACCCATTTGATAGGAGGCTGGGTGGGCCCCAGGATCGGTCTCGACCACAAGTAAAAGTAAAAACTAAAACAAGTATTAAAAATATGAGCCGAGACACCTAGAGCGGTGTAGTGACTAGATTACAGGCTGAGAGATTCTTCTGCCTAACTTCCAAACCGGTTCTGGGGCCCACACCGCCTCCTTTCCTGTAGATATACAAAGGCCTCTTTCCCGTGTGGATAAAGCTGGTGGGGCGTAAAGCATAGCACTCGCTTCCGTATAGTGCCCCAGTTAATTAAGAATGGTGTGGCTACACTTCCACTCTCTGATAGGCAAAAGGTTGGCTTTATATTACCGCCGTAATAGATCACGTAACATAAACCTCTTTTAAGAGAACTCCGTTCCTTTTAGTCCGCAAGCGAAGTATACCGACCGAGCGACCGCCATTTGTCGGCGAAGTTACTGCCAACTTTTAGTGGATAGAGGATGTCGCGTGGTCAGCGCAACGGATTCCCACGGTCGTTAATCTCGGTTTTCTAGACCGGAGCCGCGATTTCCTTGAAATACCTCCCCATTTATTCTCACGAGCCTGAGTTGAGCCCGTTCCAGAGCCGCTACATCTCAGAAAATCTGGTATCGCCGAGAATCGAACCTGGGACCCCTGGATCTGTAGCCAGGAACTCTGAACTCTAGACCGCAGAGGCTGGTACATACACCTCTTTTGCAAATTGTAATTATTCTGATAAGTTACATTGTAGCGGAGCGTTGCCAACTTTGTTTGGTTCAAAGTTAGTTTTCCTTCATGTATGTGAATGTATTTGGGATAACGGCGCGTTGTTCCGAGTTCCAGTGGCCTCCGAACACGTTCCTCTTGAACTGGCCTTTCATTGAAAGTTCGCGTATGCGTTTCTTTGCTCGGTGCCCGCACTACGAGCGCACTGCTGTTCTAGTAACTCGATTAGAGCATGCAGCTTTGTTCACGAAGCCATGTCCAGCTCAGACCGACGAATCTGAAAATCGATACTCATATAACTCGGCATACGTGATGATGTGCTTCCCGATTGTTCGCAGCCCCAAGGAGCAGTCTGCGGGCGAAACATTTCAGGTTGATGGTGACCTGGTCTTTAGGCCTGAAGTTCCTGCATTGAAATGCGAAATAAATTTCTAAGGGGAGGAGTCAGAAAAGAAAAACTCGATTTCATAATTTCTGTGTCCTTCTGGGAAGGTTGGGAGTCAGTTACAGCCCGACAGAAATTAATTTCATCTGAAAGGAACATGGAAACCAGCCGTCATATTAAATGTAAACGACTCGACAAGGTTAGCTGTCTCATTTGTGGGAATGAAGTATGAAAACAAAATAAGAGGAGGTCAGTTTTAAATTTTAAATTGAAAGCCAAAAGGGGAAGAACTTCAGAAGAGAAGTAATTAGAAAATCGAGAAGACGAAGGTATAGTAAGAGGTATATACAAGAAGAATTGTATGTAAATTCGAGAGAGATGAGAATGAAGAAGATGTGAATGCATTGACGAAATAGAAACAGAAGCAGCGCCACTGATAAAGTAGCAGTAGTGGCGGCGGTGGGCATAGTAGCATCAGCTGCAATTGTAGGTTCAGAAGCAGTAGGAGTGTGGCCGCAGTAACATCAGCAGCAGTAGTATCGCTATCAGAAGCAGTAGGAGTGTGGCCGCAGTAACATCAGCAGCAGTAGTATCGCTATCAGAAGCAGTAGGAGTGTGGCCGCAGTAACATTAGCAGCAGTAGTATCGCTGTCAGAAACAGTATGAGTGTGGCCGCAGTAACATCAGCAGCAGTAGTAGTATCGCTGCCAGAAGCAGTAGGAGTGTGGCCACAGTAATATCAGCAGCAGTAGTAGTATCGCTGCCAGAAGCAGTAGGAGTGTGGCCACAGTAATATCAGCAGCAGTAGTAGTATCGCTGCCAGAAGCAGTAGGAGTGTGGCCACAGTAATATCAGCAGCAGTAGTAGTATCGCTGCCAGAAGCAGTAGGAGTGTGGCCACAGTAATATCAGCAGCAGTAGTAGTATCGCTGCCAGAAGCAGTAGGAGTGTGGCCACAGTAATATCAGCAGCAGTAGTAGTATCGCTGCCAGAAGCAGTAGGAGTGTGGCCACAGTAATATCAGCAGCAGTAGTAGTATCGCTGCCAGAAGCAGTAGGAGTGTGGCCACAGTAATATCAGCAGCAGTAGTAGTATCGCTGCCAGAAGCAGTAGGAGTGTGGCCACAGTAATATCAGCAGCAGTAGTAGTATCGCTGCCAGAAGCAGTAGGAGTGTGGCCACAGTAATATCAGCAGCAGTAGTAGTATCGCTGCCAGAAGCAGTAGGAGTGTGGCCACAGTAATATCAGCAGCAGTAGTAGTATCGCTGCCAGAAGCAGTAGGAGTGTGGCCACAGTAATATCAGCAGCAGTAGTAGTATCGCTGCCAGAAGCAGTAGGAGTGTGGCCACAGTAATATCAGCAGCAGTAGTAGTATCGCTGCCAGAAGCAGTAGGAGTGTGGCCACAGTAATATCAGCAGCAGTAGTAGTATCGCTGCCAGAAGCAGTAGGAGTGTGGCCACAGTAATATCAGCAGCAGTAGTAGTATCGCTGCCAGAAGCAGTAGGAGTGTGGCCACAGTAATATCAGCAGCAGTAGTAGTATCGCTGCCAGAAGCAGTAGGAGTGTGGCCACAGTAATATCAGCAGCAGTAGTAGTATCGCTGCCAGAAGCAGTAGGAGTGTGGCCACAGTAATATCAGCAGCAGTAGTAGTATCGCTGCCAGAAGCAGTAGGAGTGTGGCCACAGTAATATCAGCAGCAGTAGTAGTATCGCTGCCAGAAGCAGTAGGAGTGTGGCCACAGTAATATCAGCAGCAGTAGTAGTATCGCTGCCAGAAGCAGTAGGAGTGTGGCCACAGTAATATCAGCAGCAGTAGTAGTATCGCTGCCAGAAGCAGTAGGAGTGTGGCCACAGTAATATCAGCAGCAGTAGTAGTATCGCTGCCAGAAGCAGTAGGAGTGTGGCCACAGTAATATCAGCAGCAGTAGTAGTATCGCTGCCAGAAGCAGTAGGAGTGTGGCCACAGTAATATCAGCAGCAGTAGTAGTATCGCTGCCAGAAGCAGTAGGAGTGTGGCCACAGTAATATCAGCAGCAGTAGTAGTATCGCTGCCAGAAGCAGTAGGAGTGTGGCCACAGTAATATCAGCAGCAGTAGTAGTATCGCTGCCAGAAGCAGTAGGAGTGTGGCCACAGTAATATCAGCAGCAGTAGTAGTATCGCTGCCAGAAGCAGTAGGAGTGTGGCCACAGTAATATCAGCAGCAGTAGTAGTATCGCTGCCAGAAGCAGTAGGAGTGTGGCCACAGTAATATCAGCAGCAGTAGTAGTATCGCTGCCAGAAGCAGTAGGAGTGTGGCCACAGTAATATCAGCAGCAGTAGTAGTATCGCTGCCAGAAGCAGTAGGAGTGTGGCCACAGTAATATCAGCAGCAGTAGTAGTATCGCTGCCAGAAGCAGTAGGAGTGTGGCCACAGTAATATCAGCAGCAGTAGTAGTATCGCTGCCAGAAGCAGTAGGAGTGTGGCCACAGTAATATCAGCAGCAGTAGTAGTATCGCTGCCAGAAGCAGTAGGAGTGTGGCCACAGTAATATCAGCAGCAGTAGTAGTATCGCTGCCAGAAGCAGTAGGAGTGTGGCCACAGTAATATCAGCAGCAGTAGTAGTATCGCTGCCAGAAGCAGTAGGAGTGTGGCCACAGTAATATCAGCAGCAGTAGTAGTATCGCTGCCAGAAGCAGTAGGAGTGTGGCCACAGTAATATCAGCAGCAGTAGTAGTATCGCTGCCAGAAGCAGTAGGAGTGTGGCCACAGTAATATCAGCAGCAGTAGTAGTATCGCTGCCAGAAGCAGTAGGAGTGTGGCCACAGTAATATCAGCAGCAGTAGTAGTATCGCTGCCAGAAGCAGTAGGAGTGTGGCCACAGTAATATCAGCAGCAGTAGTAGTATCGCTGCCAGAAGCAGTAGGAGTGTGGCCACAGTAATATCAGCAGCAGTAGTAGTATCGCTGCCAGAAGCAGTAGGAGTGTGGCCACAGTAATATCAGCAGCAGTAGTAGTATCGCTGCCAGAAGCAGTAGGAGTGTGGCCACAGTAATATCAGCAGCAGTAGTAGTATCGCTGCCAGAAGCAGTAGGAGTGTGGCCACAGTAATATCAGCAGCAGTAGTAGTATCGCTGCCAGAAGCAGTAGGAGTGTGGCCACAGTAATATCAGCAGCAGTAGTAGTATCGCTGCCAGAAGCAGTAGGAGTGTGGCCACAGTAATATCAGCAGCAGTAGTAGTATCGCTGCCAGAAGCAGTAGGAGTGTGGCCACAGTAATATCAGCAGCAGTAGTAGTATCGCTGCCAGAAGCAGTAGGAGTGTGGCCACAGTAATATCAGCAGCAGTAGTAGTATCGCTGCCAGAAGCAGTAGGAGTGTGGCCACAGTAATATCAGCAGCAGTAGTAGTATCGCTGCCAGAAGCAGTAGGAGTGTGGCCACAGTAATATCAGCAGCAGTAGTAGTATCGCTGCCAGAAGCAGTAGGAGTGTGGCCACAGTAATATCAGCAGCAGTAGTAGTATCGCTGCCAGAAGCAGTAGGAGTGTGGCCACAGTAATATCAGCAGCAGTAGTAGTATCGCTGCCAGAAGCAGTAGGAGTGTGGCCACAGTAATATCAGCAGCAGTAGTAGTATCGCTGCCAGAAGCAGTAGGAGTGTGGCCACAGTAATATCAGCAGCAGTAGTAGTATCGCTGCCAGAAGCAGTAGGAGTGTGGCCACAGTAATATCAGCAGCAGTAGTAGTATCGCTGCCAGAAGCAGTAGGAGTGTGGCCACAGTAATATCAGCAGCAGTAGTAGTATCGCTGCCAGAAGCAGTAGGAGTGTGGCCACAGTAATATCAGCAGCAGTAGTAGTATCGCTGCCAGAAGCAGTAGGAGTGTGGCCACAGTAATATCAGCAGCAGTAGTAGTATCGCTGCCAGAAGCAGTAGGAGTGTGGCCACAGTAATATCAGCAGCAGTAGTAGTATCGCTGCCAGAAGCAGTAGGAGTGTGGCCACAGTAATATCAGCAGCAGTAGTAGTATCGCTGCCAGAAGCAGTAGGAGTGTGGCCACAGTAATATCAGCAGCAGTAGTAGTATCGCTGCCAGAAGCAGTAGGAGTGTGGCCACAGTAATATCAGCAGCAGTAGTAGTATCGCTGCCAGAAGCAGTAGGAGTGTGGCCACAGTAATATCAGCAGCAGTAGTAGTATCGCTGCCAGAAGCAGTAGGAGTGTGGCCACAGTAATATCAGCAGCAGTAGTAGTATCGCTGCCAGAAGCAGTAGGAGTGTGGCCACAGTAATATCAGCAGCAGTAGTAGTATCGCTGCCAGAAGCAGTAGGAGTGTGGCCACAGTAATATCAGCAGCAGTAGTAGTATCGCTGCCAGAAGCAGTAGGAGTGTGGCCACAGTAATATCAGCAGCAGTAGTAGTATCGCTGCCAGAAGCAGTAGGAGTGTGGCCACAGTAATATCAGCAGCAGTAGTAGTATCGCTGCCAGAAGCAGTAGGAGTGTGGCCACAGTAATATCAGCAGCAGTAGTAGTATCGCTGCCAGAAGCAGTAGGAGTGTGGCCACAGTAATATCAGCAGCAGTAGTAGTATCGCTGCCAGAAGCAGTAGGAGTGTGGCCACAGTAATATCAGCAGCAGTAGTAGTATCGCTGCCAGAAGCAGTAGGAGTGTGGCCACAGTAATATCAGCAGCAGTAGTAGTATCGCTGCCAGAAGCAGTAGGAGTGTGGCCACAGTAATATCAGCAGCAGTAGTAGTATCGCTGCCAGAAGCAGTAGGAGTGTGGCCACAGTAATATCAGCAGCAGTAGTAGTATCGCTGCCAGAAGCAGTAGGAGTGTGGCCACAGTAATATCAGCAGCAGTAGTAGTATCGCTATCAGAATCAGTAGGAGTGTGGTCGCAGTAACATCAGCAGCAGGAGTATCGCTGTCAGAAGCAGTAGGAGTGTGGCCGCAGTAATATCAGTAGCAGTAGTATCGCTGCCAGAAGCAGTAGGAGTGTGGCCACAGTAATATCAGCAGCAGTAGTAGTATCGCTATCAGAATCAGTAGGAGTGTGGCCGCAGTAACATCAGCAGCAGTAGTAGTATCGCTATCAGAATCAGTAGGAGTGTGGCCGCAGTAACATCACCAGTAGTAGTAGTAGTAGTAGAAGTAGTAGTAGTAGTAGTAGTAGTAGTAGTAGTAGTAGTAGTAGTAGTAGCAGTAGTAGCAGTAGTAGTAGTATCTCTGTCAGAAGCAGTAACAGTTGGACTGCAGTAACATCAGCAGAATTAATAGGAGCAGTAATAGAAGCAGGAGACGCACTAATGTCATTAGCAGTTAGCATTAGTAGCGTTGGCACTGTTAGTAGCAATGATAGTAGCAGCAGTAAGAGGACAAATGTTACTTGCCGAATCTTTAGTATTCACGGTATTGATGATTGTTAGAAACCGATCACAGTTTCCGCGCAATCTAAGGCATGAACTGTCTTCGTCAGCTCGAACACTATGATCGTGTGTTCGAATCCCACTCAAGGCATGGATGTTTGCTTGCATTTATTCTGTATTCATGTTGTTCTGTGTGTAGTTTGAGGCCTTGCTACGGGCTAATCCCCAGTCCGAGGGATTCTGTCGACTGTGTATATATTAAGAAACTGAGAAATCGGCCAAGGTCCACAAGGGCTGTAGAGCCATAGATAGATAGGTGATCTTTCAGGAAGACTCTGGGCGTAACACCAGTCTTGCAAACAGATTTGAACAGTGTTCAGTGGGCAGGCCTTATGTTACTGAAAGTCTGAAATGAATCCATTCTCTTTACTCTTAACGAACCAAGTAGTGTACTCAGGGTACTACGTGCACTGGGCTATTGTGCGCCTCAGAGACCGGTGACAAATGAGCATTGAGCGATGGTGGGATTATGATTAGCAGGAGACAGCCGAAGAACAGAACAAAACCGGTTCCAGCGCCTTGTTGTCCTCCATGATTCCCACACGAAGTCACCCGAGATTGAACTAGAGGCTCCGCTATAAGCTTACAGCACCTAATCGCCTGAGATATTATTTTTAGCCGTCCGTAGCCCAGGCGGTTAGTCGCAAGTTTCCCACCATGGCGGCCCAAGTTCGAGCCCAGGTCAGATTTTGTGGGATTTGTGGTGGACAAAGTGACATTTGGCAGGTTTTATCAGATTACTTCAGTTTCCCCTGCCAATTCTCGTTCACCGACTGCTCCAGACTCATCAACTAACATCCGGTACTGGCACAATAGGTCTTAAGTTGTCGACGTACCAAGTGGGCTCAGTCTCACCCTACCCCAAGGAACTAAAAAATTCGCCTGAGCTGTAGAACTGCCTGGTATATGCACTTACAATACTTAGAATTGTTAACTTAATGTGAATAACGGGATTACTTTGTAGTAAGTCGCTAAGTGTAATGTTGTTCTGTGGATATGCATTTACGAATCGTTCTTATACTAGATTTTGAATGTTAGGATTCTCTCCCTTCAAAAAAGACTCCGTAATAATTCGTGCTTGTAATTTCTAAACAGGATCTCTCTCGAATGTCATTTATTATGAAAGGCACGGGTTCACCAGGAACAGTGATTGTGTTCTGTGACGGAGCCGCAGAGAATTTCACTCTCAGCAATAGGACAAGCGCCATTCCATGCATCGTGCAGAGGTAATGAAGTGTAGACATACCACACCCATCCCTATGCTGCAGTCGGGTTTTGAACTCGGAGCTTCAATCCCACAGATTAAATATTGATTCCATCAGTCCGGGGGCATTCTGAAAACCGAATCTCTCAAACAGATTGAAATCACTCTCACAATTTTAACGAGAAAATATGAACAGGCCGCATGCACCGTTGACATAGTTACCAGTTTGATGTGTACCGTGTCGGAAACCAAAAGCGGTTGCCTGCAATCAGGAGCTAACAGGCAAAGGCAATGTTAACCTCCATGCTTTAGCGGAGAGGAGCTTTGTGTTATAATATATCAGCTAGTTGCACTTGTTAACATTCTGTCAAATCGTTTATACATCAGTATATACCATTTGCATGAAAGCGTGATTTTACATACTGTGACGTGTATACCCATTGCTAAGCAACGGCTCGGTAAACAAGCCTCAACAATAGAGAGATTGTCATCTATGTGGTCTGGGTCGCGACGGTTCCTATGCAGTGGTTCTGTAAACACGCTTCAACAATAGAGTATTTTCTGCGTAGTCCGTTCCGATGAGTTATCTTGAAGACAACTCGCGCTACGCCGCAGGAGAGGCTTACAGAATAACATCAGAAATAACCCCTGTGGAGGCGGGGTCGATACCTCCACAGTGACCCTGCGAGTCGTAGGAGGTGACGAAAAGGGGAGTCTCTAATCTGAGACAGTAAAATATGGCCGCGAGTCCCAAGGGACTCGGACCCAAGAAAGACTGCGCTGGCAAGGGCCAGCAGCATATACAAAACACAGACTCGTCCTCTCATCAGAGAGGACGCCCCCGCAAAAACCAAGTTTGACAGTAATAAATATCTGGTCATGCGCTTCAGATTGGGCTCGACACCAAGGCTTACTGACTGAGTGACCGACCGTCAGTCGCAGTGTGACTTTGACTTTGATTTGACTACGCGGCAGTTGAGGGTTCAATTGTAGACTGGTAAACGGCGGGCAACGGAAGCGAGAGAATCTCCATTGCTAAGGTTCATTACCAGGAAACGTCTAGTGAAGACACTGCAGAGGATTAGCCATTGTGGAGAGCTGTTGCCAAGTAAAGACTAGTAGACTGAGAAGGCTTAGTGCAGAGTGATTTGTAGTGTGAAAATCAGGAGTAGTGTTATAATTATTTGTAGCTACGACCTTTGAGCAGTCAGTAAATCTATTCACTAATCCAAACCCCGTCTATAGTTACTAATACAAGTGACAGTATTTTGTATGCTGGCGAGTAGCCGTGTCTTACGTGAGCGATAATGGAAAACGTCCAAATTTGACGATGATGCAAGCCAAAATAAAATGTATATTTTTTCAAATCAATTTTATTTTTATCATTATTTGTTATGAAGTGTACAGTAATTTGTCATTCTTGAGATACGTCTTTCCTTCTACCATCTAATAACACTGCGATTGGAATATATACAAAATATAATTTTACCTTGGTTTTTGTTTGGCTGTGAAGCTTGCTCCATATAGTCAGATAGTTATGGTAGCTACAACCGTACATTATGACCGACTGTCAGCTTGCCAAATCAATTCACTTCAAAGCCTCTTTAGTACATTCACTGGTCATGCTAACTATAATACGTGATGACGTTAGACAAATACCAAAATTATTCCCACAAATGAAACAATTTTCTGCTATTATAATTATGCAGTTTATCTTGATTCCACGTGACATTAATGCATATCTGTGGTCTCCTGTGCGCATTGTCCTGCGCAGAATGGTGCCACGCAAGCATGACTAGTTCCCGCCGATATATGATTCGTAACATGGCGTTGAGGTAGCACATAGTTCAACGTATTGTCACGTATTTCGGATGTGTGTGAATATAGACGGGATTTGCATTGCTTATTTGTATATATTGACCACTTATATACATTCACCACTCGGAATTACAAGTAATTACAGCGTCACTGCTGATCTCCACAATTCACAGATCACTACAGCATCCCCTAAGACATTTCTAGCCTGCTGTGTCTTCAACAGCCGTTCCCTAACAACGGCTTCTAGCAGTAAATATTCTTCAGCTTCCCGCGCTTAGGTCCTCGTCACAGGCGCCGGTGTCACAACTCTCTTGTCAGCTATCAGCTCACAACTCAAACAAACAACTAACCGCTCACTTCGAACTCATGAACTCCACTTCCGAGTCCCAAAGTCAAAGTCATATTGCGACTGACGGTCAGTCAGTTAGTCAGTAAGTCTTGGTGTCGAGCCCCATCTAGGGCTCATGACCAGATATTAATTATTACTGTTTGACAAATACGGTCTTCTTTTTGTGGGGCGCCCTCTCTGACGAGAGGACGGGTCTGCCTTTTGCATACGCTGCTGGCCCTTACCAGCGCGGTCTTTCTCAGGTCCGAGTCCCTTGGGACTCGCGACCATATTTTACTGTCTCAGATTTGAGACTTCCCTTTCGTCGCCTCCTACGACTCGCAGGGTCACGGTGGAGGTATTCGACCCCGCCTCCACACGGGCATTCCGAGTCCCAGCTGAAGTCTTCTTTATAAATACTCTGTACTGGCCGAATAGAAAACACCGTTTCCAACAATATCCCTATTGTTGTAGACGTGTTTGCCGACCCGTTGCTCAGAAAAGCATTTCATAACCCCGACGTTCTATTGTTACATTGGTGTATATTGTGGGATTTACCTAGCAACGGCCGCTGTTTACAGAGTCACTGCTTGGCAACGGGTCTGTACACCACAGTACTGTAAATTCTGCCCCCATTAATAGACCCCTAGACCAGAGAGACAACATGGATATTATAAGAACATTCTGATATACTCGTACGTGGTTCAATAATTTTTAATTGTGTTTCAGTAGAATATTGATGGCTTCCTGTTTAAAAAGCTTAGCAGACAGTATTATTATATACGGTTTATGATAATTAATAATTTTATTATTGTATTATGAAGAAGATATATATTATACAGCAGAACATTCTATGAACCTTTATTAGACCACAAATTTGTCGTGATAATTTAAGCCTAAATGTAGGAAATTACGTCCATTTCTGACAGATTGGGTCGGAGTTTCAGTTCAAACACTGTATCATTTCGGGGGTTCCCATTTACTGCTACATCTCGCACACATTTTGAAGTTAGAACAAAGCAACATCAATGGATGCTATTCCAAACCGCAACAACTAGTCGCAAAACAAACGAGCCGTGCTATTCGTGACCGCAATCGAACACAACACAAGCGATTTTGCTGATCAAAATAAAAGCAACATAAAATGTTCAATACAAAACCATGAAGGGCTCAAAGAAATTATAGGGATTAGGCCTTTACGCTTTCCAATAGTTGTATCCGTTGTAATCACATCAAACGCGTTACGCGATTCTATGTAGCGTTTTCCTTCTCGTCAAATTATATTTCATATACGTAATATTTTGTCATATGTACTGCGGGTTCCAAAGGACATTTAGCATTCACACGTGTATTTGACTTAATAACTTCAAAATAAGATTGTGAAAGTGTGCTCTAATGGAGTATATATATACCGTATTTACGCATGTATAGGCCGCAATTTTCAGACAGAAATTATAGAAAAAATAATTTTCTTGGAATATTATTTCAGGAGTAGAACACCCTGTATTACTAATTATGAATATAATTTTTTTTAAATGAAGTGTGATTTCGAATATTTCGAATATAAGCCGCACCCCAGTTTTCCTCTTTAATTTTTGGCAAGAAATGTGCGGCCTATACATGCGTAAATACGGTATATATATATTTTTTTTTTCAGATATTTTCTTCAAGAATTTTTTATTCCTTCTTGATTTCGATATTTAGTGCATAAAGGTCGGTTTTCAGTCAGTTTTATTGCTTCTGACTTCGCCAGCACAGTCATTCCTGCTTTTAGTCTTGAGATCCATGATCAAGATTTTTGTTCTCTCCTAGACTTCTACGTGTTTAGAACTGCGGCCTCCTCCACGGCTAAGGATGGATATGTCTCTCAGTGTAGGCGCTAAGTTTGTTGCACCGTAGTTTCAGCACGAGTGTATCCGCGCTGTCGTTGCATCCGGGTCGCTTTGGACTCTGTGCTTACTCTGTCAGTGCACTGTACCAAGTAATATTTATACAAGATAGGCAGAGGTTTCCCCGTGTTGAGGCGGGGTTAGAATACCTCCACCGTAGTCCTGCTAGTAGTAGAAGGCGACAAAAAGGGAACCCAGTTCCTGGGGGTATAGCTGGACCACCCTGTCACTGCAGAACATAAATACAGAGACCTGGTCCTCCAGTCTGGGGGTTGGACGTAAGGCTGACGACTTTTCTTTGTAAAACAAAAGAAATATTGTCACGAAATCCAAAGAAGCCAATACCAGATACAATCTGGCAAAACCTTCTAAGGAAGGCTATGGCTCAAAAAGGGCTGTTTTGCGAAAGCTACAGAGATTTTCTCTAATTGCAGGCTTCTGCAGCAGGTTATGCCTTAAATAGATCTAACTACTCTGAGACTGCAGTTAATTAGCTGATCAGTCGTAGGCCTGATCGTCTGATCACAAAACCCAGTGAAGATGTTTGAGAAGAACTGACATTTTTTATCTAAATGTAAAATTAGCACACAATAATTGACTAAAAAGTCAGGGTTCTTTTATGTTAGCATCCTCTTGTTGACTTGCGTTATTGTGAAGTAGTGGGTACAGAATAATTTTATAATAACTTATAATAAATACTTCTATACAGTTTGCACAACTGGCCGCCTGTCACTTCTCACACCCTCGAAACCACCCCCTTGTCTGAAATTTTTCTTCTGCGCATTCAAGGTTACTCTTGGCCTTGTTCGAAGTTACGTGACACTTGCTATGAAGCTCCAGTTGCTGCATATTGTCATGTTATTTGTGCTTATGATTCTTACGCTGTGTGCCAGCATCATATTATTAGGTCTGTGCCTCCAATTTTGCATCTTCAACATAATTTTTCATGTCTGAAATGCAGGAGGATACAATAGAATCGAAGCGCAGCTATAATAGAAGAAAATAAATGCCTATAGAATTTTATCGGAGAAACCTCATGAAAAATGAACATTTGAAAGGAAGAAGGCAATGAGAGGTTAGCCGAAAGATTGATACGAGGGGAAAGGATCGTAAATGTAGGGCGTAAGTGTTGCTAGCTCTGAATCATGTACGGTTATGTGTTTCTATGTGGATAATATTCAAACTTCAGGCTGAATGAGAGATAGTTAATTAAGTACCACACTTTTTAAATTGTCTGTATGATTTTATACAATCTTTCAGTTCCGTAAATCAGAAATGTGTTTTATTATAACGTCTTTGTATCCACCGTCCGTCAATAGCGCTACTAGTCACGAGTAAGACAACACCACACGCTGCTGGAGGGAACAACACACAAGCAAGGGGCATATTGCAGATTGCAAACGTAACAGAACAACGGGCTCACAAACGGAAGAACAAGCTGCAGAAACAAACCTTCTGGAATAATCACATAGCTCTAAACAATTGTACGACGCCCCTTATGAGGTGGAATAGCATTTTACAAAAATAATGGGAAATTAAGAGAAAATTATAATTAATTTTAATTAATTATATTTATGTTATTTTTAAGTGGACCGCGGTTTTAGTGCACATCAGAACAGTGTAACAGTTTCGATACATTAAGACACCTGAAGATGGCCATCTATGTCCGAAACATGTTTTGTTAAGTGTTAAATGGTGAATAAACAATTGCTGCATTATTGACGGACTGTGGATACATAGACGTTTTAATTAAAGATTTGCAACAGAATGCTGAAATACAGAAATGTATTTTATATTGATTGTGCAAACATTTTAAAGAAACAGTTCATTCCTATCGCGTCCACATCACGAGGACACGGCGTGGTTTGCGAGCACTCTGAGTCTTGCTGTAACTATACATAAGGATAATGGCCATAAAATGAGGTTATAATGCTTCTAACTGCTACCATTAAATTCAATCGCAAGGGGTGAACGTAATTCGCTTTATGGTCGCAGTAGCTGATGACTGGGCCATTTCGGAGTACACCAGATCCATCTTCTTCTATTGTTTAATATGTTGAGCTGTTGTGTTGACGTTCATAACCCACAGACAATCAATTTTAAAGTAAACAAACATGAATGTAGAACTCCATAACCGACCTAGAAATGTAATATCCCCGAGATATCGTCATACAAAATTTTGAATGTAATAATATCTTTGTGCTCAGGGAATTATGAGATCGCTGGAAATAGGAACCCATTCAGCTTCTCATAGCTCATTCAAGTTATTACCGAACATTAAGTTGGATGTATTTTTTATTGGTCCTCGATTTAATTTTCATCACAGGAATCCTGATATTACTGGCACCGAAATAATGATCACAGTTTTATAGGTTAGAGTCTGCCTATTCAAGATTAACCCCTAGAATATTTGCTCTCTACAAAATTCGATTGACGTATCAAAATTTTATGGTTTCCTGTCGGGTTTGCCTGCAATTCTCATATAAACAGAGAATCGACCTAATGTTGACCTTGTATTATACTGCATATTCTACTGTCTTTTCCGTTTCGCCTGCCAAATTCCGTCTGACAATTCATGAATTTTATCAGTATTCCACCGTCCTTACATCCACGATAATTCCAGTCTTGCTGAAGGTTAATGATAATACACGTATTAACACAACTGTATAAGTTGCAGCCGGGTTAGCGCAGTCGGTATAGCGACTGGCTATGGACTGGACGACCGAGGGGTCGGAGTTCGAGTCACTCTAAGTTCAAGAATTTTCACTTCTCCAATCGTCCAGACCGGCTCTGGGGTCCACCCAACCTCCTATCCAATGAGTACCGGGGGCTCTATCCAGGGGTTAAAGCGGCCGGGGCGTGAAGCTGTCCATTCGCCTCGAACTAGTGCCGAGGTTAAGAAAATATGAATCTAAATATTAACTCCCCCCATACGCCTGCATGTTGTAGTGCTTAATTAGTTTACCTTCAGCTTCAAGGTATAAGCGCCCCGTAAAACGTTTACAGGGCTTTGGGGGATTATTAAGCTTAAATGATTATTTTTATTTGTAAGTTCTTCTAATATAGGATGTAAGATTTGAGGTTCTCACAGCGGTGGTAATGAAGATGTCTATCTTCTGGGGTATAACACCGTGTAGTCCGTTCAAATTCGACCGATGTTTCTATGAACTTGCCGCCGGCATCTTCATGGTCAAAGAAAGCAGGTGGAAAGCAGAACGCTGGTTTTTTACTTAGATTTTTTTATACCATGAAGATGGAGGCGACATGTACTTCCGAAATATATATGACACAAAATCCGTCTTAAGTGCAACAATTTAATTGTAGTTCTTTCTTATTCCCTTCCTCCACGCTACATGTTTCGGCCCTAAATGGCCATCATCAGGTGTGTATTTTTACGTAGCTGCTACACTGCCCGTAGTTTAAAATTTAAAATCACCAGTCTTTCCTGTTGTATGTATGTATAAAATCTTTGTTAACCTACACGCGTCAATTTGATTTCTAAAATTGGCACTTTTTTAAAACTTCAATTCAAATTAAAATGTCTAAAAATTTTATGTTCTTTTTCTGTTCCGAAATATCGGTAGAATTTCAACGGACTACACGTCGTTGTATTCCAGAAGACAGAACTATTCTTCTAATATTGTTCTGTTTTATATAGTTAAGTTAAACCGTCACTACAACAAAAATACATACTGTATTTAAAGTTTCATAATTAAAACTTGTATTCCTGCTACAAGTTCCGGTCACACAGGACCATCATCAGGCAGTTAATACAGGAATACGTGTACTCGTTGAATTACTAATATGGATGCAACGTGTCACGCTATATGATAGCAGAATTGTCTCAAGTTAAGTAATAAGTATTATAATTAAGTGTATAAAATATATAATATATGAAGGTATGTATGTATATGTATGTTCTGTTTTGTTTCTAACATCTTTTGGGCCCTTAATTCTTGTTACTGTAGACAGACGCCCCTTCCTCCACCTCTGAGTATTGTGATTCTGTAGTTCAGCATTCCGCTGCAATTGTTCAAATAAGCGTCCACTCTTTATCTTCTGTCAAAATTGCAACACTTTTATATTCTACACTTCAACACTACATGTTTTGGCCTCAAACGGCCATCTTCAGGTGTCTTTATGTTACAGATATTTTACTAAAACTGTGTTAAAACTGCTACACTGTTCTAATTCGTGTTAAAATCACACGTTGTAGTCTTCTTAAGCAATAGGAGATAAAGTCCGTTAAAATTTCTGTTGCATATTATATCACCTCATCCGGGGCGTCGTCATTTTCGTAAATGGATCAAGGTGTTTTTCTCGGCAGCTTGCCCCTCACGTTCGTGGTCTACTTTCAGTTTTTGACTGCCATATGCTCCTGGTTTGTGTGTGCTTCCTCCACAGCGTGTGGTGTTGTCTTTATTAGCCGTTTGAGGCCGAAACTTGTAGCGTCGAAGTGTAGAATGTAAAAGTGTTGCAATTTTGACGGAAGATAAACAATGGACGCAAATCTGAGTATTGGGGTTCACTCATTTATGGAGCTGAGCCCTTCTCGAGAAGCCGCCAATTCTGCAGCTACTAAAGAATTCCCAGCATTTTATGGAACCCGACGGCGCATTACCGTGTTCACAAGAACCCTACATTTGTCCCTGTCCTGAGCCAGATCAATCCAATCCATAACCTCCCAGTCAATCTCTCTAAGATTAATTTTAATATTGTCCACCAACTTACGCCTTAGTCTTCCCTGTGATCTCTTTCCTTCTGGCTTTCCCACCAATATCCTATATGCATTCCCCTTCTCCCTCATTCGTGCTACATGCCCTGCCCACCTCATCCTCCTCGAATTGATTATTCTAATTATACTTGGAGAAGAGTACAAGTTATGAAGATCCTCATTATGCAGTTTTCTCCAACTTCCTCTCACTTCATCTCTCTTCGGTCCAAATATTCTCCTCAACACCCTGTTCTCAAACACCCTTAGTCTATGTTCCTATGTCAGAGACCAAGTTTCACACCCATACAGAATCACAGGCAAAATTATAGTTTTGTATGTTCTAATTTTTATGTTTTTGGACAGCAGACGAGAAGACGAAAGTTCTGGACTGAATGGTAGCAAGCATTGCCCGTTTCAATCTCCTCTTAATTTCCTCCTGAATCAGGTTTTGATCTGTTATCGTCGTTCCCAAATATCTGAAGTGTGCCACATTTTCAAAACATCTGTTAGCTACCTGTTACGTTTGTCTAATTTAACTTGTAACGTTTCATTTTTTCAATTACTTACTACAGTATCTACATCAGCAGCACAAGACCCATTGACCCTGCTACAACACTGAATCCCATAACATAGAGCTGTTCATATAAATCACTGTTGCTTTGCAATTTCTCGTCGGTCACTGTTATAACAGCAACATTTGACCCGCTGCTTGCGGACCCCTCCGTAATCTCAGCGTGCTGTTATAACCTTGTAGTGTTGGGAGGGTTTAGTGTCCCTAGTGGCCAAGACGACTACCCAGCGAAATCTTATCCGTAGACGAGAAGGAAGCTAAGAATGACCGTGAAAGCACTTTCTCTAGGGGACTAACGTCACAGAATCAAAAGTTCTTGCTCCTGAAGGTCGGGAGTTGTGCGGAAAGGCCGGGAATTGACTCATGTAAGAAGTTATACGGAATTCATGCACTCAAAGCTGTGTAACGTAGCCCTGACTCCCTTGACTTTGATCTGGCAGGTGCTCGTTTCACAACCCGGCCGGGACACCGGCTGTCCTGATGGGTATTTTATGGTTTTCCTAAGCCCCTCCAGATAGTACCTCCATTAGGCCATGACCACTTCCTTCTAAATCTTTTCAAATTAATTGTTCGCAACCCATCCGACGCTGTGTAGTCTGGGTACCGACTGCGTGATAAAATAACCGACGTAACGAAGAAATTGTGAGGTAAGGGATGTTACCGTCCCCTTTCTTTCCTTGTAACTATGTGCCGGCTTCGGTAGATCACTTGACTCCTGTCAGGATCGTGTTACGGTGATTACTGAGGCAACCGGAAACTGCACGCTTGAAGTTAGTCCATTGCTCGGAATCAACAACATCACTACCACTGTTCACAACCTGTTTATTTATTCAGAAGCGAAATATTATTACGTCCTTTGCAAGCACGGACTTTATATGGCCCTTTAATATTATCAAATTTTGACGATCCAAGTGAAGTGCAGATGAGTTTAGAGAAGCATGAGGAGTTCAGTTCAATGGTGTCTGCCTCCGATCAATTTAAAACGCCAAGTTTCTGAAGACTGGTATCTTGTAGGAGCGTCGCTTCATCCCCCAAGTAGGATTTGAATCGACGGCCTCTCTCCCAGGCAAAAAGAATCAATTTCCTGTTGGTTGATTTTAACTAGCCAAATTCATCATGCAATCGGCACAAGCCAATCGCATAACGACCTTTGAGAATAAAACAGTTTCCAAGATATAGAACTCGGAACCCCATATGTGGAAGAGATTATATTCTTTAGTTCATAGCCCAGCTACACCCTTCCGAAGACACTTTATGACAACTACATATGTCAACAAAACAAAATTCACATATTCGTAAAACTACAGACTTGCCTCCCGTGGTGACCTTGTCCCCTTCCGGACATCCAAACTGCATGTAAACAAGAATAAGGGCAGTTGTTTTCTGTCCAGATACGAAAAACAAGTCATAACATGCTAATAAATCGGTCTCGCCAATAAGCCAGGCACCCTTCCGAAATGTATAAAGAGGGCCATAGCGTCCGCGGAGAACTGTAACAGGTTTGGGCGGTCACAGGGAATAGAACTTTCGTCTGTGTAAACTTCTTACCGGTAAGCCTGTGAATTAGGTGACGCAACTATCTGCATTTTCTCAGTTACGGATGGGAGACATCGGAGGGAGGTAACATCGCCGAATAACATACTCCGACAGTGACGACGAGGTTCATGCATTAATTGCAAAGTCGCGTTTACGTTTATATCTATATATAGCATTCTTTACGTTTTTATGCAGTTATTGGCATTAAGCAAGGGTTTAGTAATGAGGTGTCATAGGAATGTAACAACAAAACAAACCCCTGGCTTGAGTCCGCAAGCGAATTATACTGGCCGAGCGACCGCCGCTTGTCGGCGAAGTTAGTGCAAACTTTAGCGGATAGAGGGCGTCGCGTGGTCAGCGCAACGAATCCCCACGGCCATTAATTTCGGATTTCTAGACCGAATCCCCTATTTCCTTGAAATAGCTCCTGAGTTATGCTCGCGAGGCTGAGAAGACCCCGTTCCAGACCCACTACTTCTCAGAAAATCTGGTAGAGCCGGGAGTCGAAACCGGGACCTATAGATCTGTGACAACAGCAGTGCCATTATTTCGTTATAGTTTTTTAAGATAAATTCAAAGAACATGTGTTTGCTCTCGTTAAATATGTGAGTAGTAATTGTGTTAGAAAATTTTTGACTAAGTAAAGTGATTCCGGTTTGAGGGACATCTTTAAAGATACAATGAAAACATATTTTAGTTTCAAATAGTTGCCAAAGCAGACGCTGATATTTTCGTTACAAGTAATAGAAGAGAATACATTTCCATTTACCCATGAAGTCGAACCCCCACAAGTGCGGTAAGCTTCAGTTTCCACAGGGACGGATATTCGAGAGGCATTCAGAGGCAACTGGCTGGACACGTGGTTATGTTTGTGGGTAACCGAAAAGCTCAGTTATGCCCGTTTCCGAGTCATGTGAGCGTCTAATCGACTGGCTAGAAGAGAGGGTCTCTACGTGATCAGTAATTTGATAGTTACAATTTTAGTTTTATGTGTATCCAACGTAGGTTTCTGTAGCCCAGAGCTTAATTTCGGTTACTGCTAACCTCACTCCGTATTTAGCAAGAGAACCTTCATTCAAATGCACATAAACCGTAAGAGCGAAATTCAGGTTTCTTAGAATATAATAGCTTTTCAGTGTTGTAAATGTTAACAGACCGATCACAGTGGACGCACGGTCTAAGATATTAAGTGTCTTCGCCAGCTCAAACACTGGGATCTTGGGTTCTAATCCCACTCCAGAAATGGATGTCTGTGTGTGTTTATTCTATGTCTGTGTTGTTCTGTGTGTAGGTATAGGCTTTGCGAACGGCTGATCCCCCTTCAAGAAGTCCTTCCTACCATGTATAGATTAAGAAATTGAAGAAAGCGGCCAAGGCCCAATAAAGGGCTGTAGAGCCATAGATAGATAGATAGATAGATATGTGTCCATCTATCTTGGAACATAGGGCATCCGTGAAACGCTTCGTTTCGCTTTAGTTTCTTAATCTTAGACAGTCTGTAGGTCTCCTTGGACGAGAGATCAGCCCGTCTCACGGCCGCTACTTACACAGAAACACAGAATAAACGCTGTCAAACATCCATGCCTTGGGTGGGAATCGAACCTACTATCTGAGTGTTCGAGCGACTGAAGACATTTCCTGCCTTAGACCGCACGACCACTGATCGGCAGCAGTATTGACTAATACACTTTAAATAAGGGAACGAGTTCTCTTGACACGTTGACAGGTAATATTGAAGCGGTGTGAATAATTGTTATTCATTTTTTACAGGGATGTGCAAGTTCCCAAACAACTGGTCGGGACATTGGTTTCAGTCGGGAGTTCCCCATCTTTTGATGATCAACACAAGTGTCATTGAAACGAAAGGGATTTGTGTGGAGAATGAAGGAGACAAATTCGTCATCGAGGACAGGTAAGTAAGAGAACTTAGTAGTTACAGTGCTTCACTTGTGGAGTCAGGTCTCACAGATATAGAAACTTGCCCAGAATTATCTATATTTGGAACCAAGTGGGTAACTGTGCGTTAGTGGCGGGATCAGTGGGGCTGTAGGTTTCTTGAACATTTATTCTTACATTTTCATCACGGTTTCTATGTTTTATCTTTATTGCAGACATCAGTGACGGCTGCATATGATAAAGTGTTATTAGATATATTGATATTGGTACACCAGTACAGTTGTTTCATCAAATCGAAAATATTTTTTATTGCTAGTGGGTGTGACTAAGTTCCTTGTACTGCGGCCACTTCTGGCCTACTGTACCAGCCCCAGATGATAGGTGAGGGTGATTGTGGAGCAATTGGTGGAATGAAGATTGGCAGGGAAAACCGAAGTACTCGGAGAAAACCTGCACCAGCTCCACTTTGTCCACCACAAATCCCACTTGACCAGACCCGGGATCGAACCCGGGCCGCAAATCGAAACGTTACATGAATTATAGATTTGAAGAAGAAGCGCGATATAGAGAGCACGCAGTCGAGGATTGATTCGACTTATTCATCTTACGTTCATATATATGCTTAGTATCTTGATGTCTTCAACAACATTACTGTACACTCACTGCAAATGTCGATTTTGACGAAACCGTCTCTAGTGGACAGACGGATTTCATTGCCGTTCAGTATTCAGCTACCAACAGTGGTTT
This sequence comes from Cryptotermes secundus, assembly GCF_002891405.2. Taxonomy (NCBI): domain Eukaryota; kingdom Metazoa; phylum Arthropoda; class Insecta; order Blattodea; family Kalotermitidae; genus Cryptotermes; species Cryptotermes secundus. The sequence goes on along the minus strand of NW_019740655.1, from coordinate 752,123 downwards.
ACGGAGCAATAGTCGATTTCGTTTTCAAGGTAATGTAGTTGAGGTGAATCATATGTGCAATGCTTCATGTCTCTGAAGTTTCTTTTATAGAATATTCTGCGTTTTCTGAATCCAAACCACAAGAAGGGCCTGGTTCAGTTTCCCTCTTAAAATTCCGTCTGTTGATATGTTAAGAATTTTATGACGCACAGGTTTTGTCTTTTCTTTTAATTTATATTTGTTGTTGTTTACTTTTCGGTTCCTTGGTTTGCTTTTTCTTCGTTTGTTTTTTGAAATGTCGCAAGTAGCTCACAGACAACGTAGCAGAATTCAGAGGCTCAGAACTTGGCAGCAAAGTGGCATTCCGGTTTATAGTGTGACATGTTGCGCAACGGAGGACCCCTACCTCCCCAGCGGCACGTGGCGATTCAGCAACAGGACAGTAAAATTATTATTCCCGGAACGTTCTGTTACTATGGATATTGGGGTATTTTAATGATGGAAGCAAGTGGAATAGAGTAGACTGGAATACGTGACGCCTGTCATTGTTACTACACCCTCGTTTTCGAGTGATATCCTTTTGATCGCATTAGTCATTGTCCATTGGATTAAAGTGGCCGCTACTTTACACCTTTATGCTTTAAGGGCTATAAACGTTCCATGCGATCATTCCGAAACTTCTCCGATGCAATTGACATTAAGGCGTTATTGCACATGTAGTGGGACTCTCGGCATCCTTCAGTAATTGCTGCAAACGCTTCATGGAAATTATGCACGTCTTTCGATATGAGTAATAATGGAATGCATCTGAGTTTTCTCACATATAATGAAACCTTTGAATGTAGAATGTGAAGTTCTGACAGGGTGGTTATGGTCAGTTATGTCTACTGGGATATACCCCCGTGTAGTCCTTTGAAAGTCTACCAAAGCTTCTGCCTTTATCTTCAGTTGAGCTCTGCTTGCCATCTGCTTCACGCTGCCTTCTTGCTTGGACTATTTTTGGAACCTGAAGATGAAGACTGCATGTTCCTACGAAACGTCGTCTGATTTTCAACATACTATACGGCGTTATGTCCCAGAAGGTAGAACTTTTCAGTGTTTAAGTCAGCAGTTGTAGACTGATTTTAGCAACGTAGAATGCAAATTCATTTCATTGTGGTTAATGGGAATTTGACCGATAAGTAAGACCTCACAGCGAAGTTAAAGAATAAAGACTGAAATGAAGAAATTCGTGGATGGGATTTGAAGACAAGAGAGATTGGTGTGCCGATATTGACCCTAGATATTGTGTCTCTGCATGAGACCTCACACAACTTCTGATCTTGCTTCCGATTTTGAAGAGTTGGACATTTGGCTTTTAGAAACTGAATTCCATTTCTAGGACAACTTTCGTAACAATCCTTTTATTTGTTACATATTTTCGTCCACATTTTCCCGGAGATATGCTTTAAATTTATAATTACAATGATGTCCTAAGTAACTAAACACGCAGCCTTATGTGTACTTAGACGTATCTGTATATAATATACTGAATAATTATCAAATTAGGGTGAGGTTAATATTCCAGAGCTTCTCACATATTGATTCCTTATTTACAGTTTACATAGACCTGCTGTACCTTATGTAATGCGTCCTTTCTTCGCTCGTGGTTTTGAGAAGGTAGAATGTAGGAGACCTACCTAATGGCACTGTTCGCTTATTATGACAGTCTTATGAATTTACATTTTCGTTGACCAACATGATACTGTATTTTGGTTCCGTATAAGATTCACTTTGTGGACTAAACAGTTGCCAAGCAACGGAAGGATGGTCTACGTAGGTCACTTTTGCACTAAATTAAGTCATGGGCGCATTGTAACAGGACCGCTGATGGGGGAGGCGCCGCACAGGGGGAGAGAGATGGGGCGGTTAACACTGTACGAAAGATTTGTAATATTAGAACTAACGAGTTTTATTGATTAATGTAAAATTTGTACTTATTAATTGAAAGAAATTTTCAAAAAATTTCCGATTGCAGCAGACTTATCGCTTTGGTGTTAATGTGTATTGTTCTGACAGAAAGACTTGTGAAACAGCGTAATTATGTTATTTCATAAAAAATTCCATGTGAAGTAAGTACCAGTGATGGAACGTAGTGCAGCGTTTTAAAATCGTAGCAAATTCAATTCCGATGCAGCAGATAGAACCTTCATGGATAAAGAACAAGAAGGGCAGTTGTTATTTTAAGGAAACCAAATGTTAGAAACTTTCACGATCTTTACTTATTGGATGAAGCAGTTGCTAAAGACGTGCCATGTTGTTTTCTGTTTGGACAGAGAACAAAATATTTCTTCAGAGTGATTCGCAGTTCTTATTGAAGCTCACTTGCAACAGCTCACAATCTACAAAATGTACAGTTAATGATATGTATGAAATAATTCTGGAAATGGCATCTATTGTAAAAAGCGGATGATGGATTTGGTAAATCAAGTAGAGAAGGCGCCGACCTCAGTGGCCTCGCGGTCTAGGGCATGGACTGTTTTCGCTGGCTCGAACACTGTAATTTTGGGTTCGAATCCCACTCAAGATATGGATGTTTGTCTCCGTTTATTCTGTTTGTGTTGTCCTATATGTAGGTAGCAGCCTTGTGACGGACTGATCACTCGTCAAAGGGGTCCTGCCGTCTGTGTAAAACAGATTACAAAACTGAAGAAGAGGACGGGACCCAGCAAAAGGATGTAGAGCCACTGATGAATGAAATCAGGGAAGAATTCCTTCTTCCAGGGGTTTCTTCAAATAAACTGTTTCTATATAGCAAAATTATTGTTATTGTTACAAACCCATGAGTATATTCACGTTGATAATAGAAAAACGACAGATGGTTAAAAAATCTTATTTTTCTTAATAAACAGTAGGGAAATTTATGTAATAAAATGTTTAATTTATTATGATACTCTCATGGATATATATCCCAGCGATGAGTGTTCTGTTATACACCAGCAAGATAACTCATAGTGTCACATGATTATTTAAATGTCTGTTAAGCGCCAAGAATAGTGAATAGATTGATTTCGCTTTATAAAACCTGTTTCAGTTGCCTTGCGTCTCACACCAGGTACAGAGAATCGGAGAACAAGAAAGAATTCGCTGCAGTTCTGTAACCATTCATGGCATACACACCCGTTATAAGGTAGAGCATGGTTTGTATGGCGTGAATTCAAGCGCTTGTTCTACTGTGCGCGTAACTGGATTGGTTCAGTGGTACTGAGACCCTCTGTCAAAACAGAACCCCCACTGCTGCAGGAAACAACTGCTGCTGTCGATACACGTGTATTGAATCTGACTTGCTTAACTTTCACGTACAAAAGGATACAATTTGGCGATCCTGCATTCAAGGAGATGTGAATACAATCAATGCTGAATTTGTATCATTAACCCTGTGTATGTGGGCATTTAAATGCCCCCCCTTGTTGCGCATAGAGTAGCATTTTAAATATGCTGTGGCTCTTACGACGTTCCGTTTGCAAACACTGTTAGCGCATACATTCTGAATTAGAAGAATAGAAACACAAACTACACTTCGGTAGTAAACAGTTGTTAAAAGTTATTCAAGTGATACAGAAAGGACACATTTTTAATTTATGCTTTACGTGAATTAATTTATGAAACCAGATCCAATTTGTGCTAACTTAATAAGTGGTGTGAATGCTTCCTCCCTTCCCCTCGACGCTACAGCTCAGGGTGAGCTTTGGCCTCCTCAACAATCTGCCTCCGTTCTTCTCTGGTCTTCATCCATCCGAGGCTGAGTGTCTTGTTTCTGAACAGTTTAGTATTTATTTTTGTGAGGTTGTTAGCCTCACTCCCAGCCCCCAACTTGGAAGACCAGGGTATCCCTCTTCATCTGGCTGCTACCCCTTTAGCTGTCCGGCATGGGTGACCCTACCAGTAGCTACGCTACCGCCGGCATAGCTCCCAGTGTCTCAGGAGCTCTCAAATCCCACCACCACGATAAGATGGAGACACCATCGGTGGGGAAGTGTATGAATAATCCACCTAACATGTAATATAGACCCATAAGAAGAAAATAATTGCTCTAGCAGTTTCTTAGCTTTCTAAAGATGGTGGTCTAAAGATGTGGAGTTATAGAGAGCTCAAAGAAGTGTGAAGAAGATTGAAATTTGGAAGAAATTGGTAGGGACCTGTTTCAGGAAATTACTTCAGTTCGGATAACGTTAAGCCTTCCCCGATCTGCTCGATGATTGTTATAATTCGGGTGCTGTGCTTTCGAGATATACGTAACATACTAAGAAGGATGTGGACATTGAATGATGTTTTCTGTATCTAAATGAATGGTCACTAGAAGTAGCATTGCAACACCTGAACTGGGATCGGTAGAAAAGGAAACACTCTGAACTAGTAAAGTTTCAAATTTGTAATTTTGTTTCTGGGGTATGAACTCACTTCGCAAATAATTATCTGCAGTTACGTACAGTTATTCTAAATATTAATATGTTTTTTATTAAAGACCGTGTTCGAAAGAATTGAATCGGGCTTCTTTGCTAGACACATTTCGTTCATTATATTTAGATATTTTCCGAAAGTCACGTGAATTGTATTTAGTTCGTTCGCCGCTTTTACACCGTGTATATTAAATAGAATTTAAAATACAGAATTTTTCCTAAAACAATATTTTCGAAATAGAAGACAGATTTATTCCCCTTAATTTTTATTTTTACAATATGTTGCATGTTATGTCTGTCGTAACTTCATTTTAGTGTGTGGTGAATTTTTTTCTCAAAATACGACGTAACAGTTATTTCGCTGCCTTTATGAATCAGAATTAATACAGTAAATATTAAGTCAGTGACATCTAAAAGATTTCTATCGTCTCTGAAGAGACGCAATTGCAGAATGTTACGCACGTTTCGAAGGAAGTCTTCTTCTATGTTTACTCTTCTACCATGAAGATGGAGGTAGCAGGTTCATTCGAAGCATTCATAACGTTTTAAACTACACGACGTAATGTTCCAGCATATAGTACACTTTTGCAGTAACCGCCGACATGACCTAAAATCTTCTATCTTGAATTGTTTCTTTATAGACGGGGAAGTTTTGATTTAAGATCATGCAGATTTATTACAAGATTAAAATTAGATTTTAATGCAAACGTCATGCACTCAAAGAAATGTAAATATGCTGTGCTACTTGAAATATATTGCCGAGTAAAGTAAAAGATTCCGCCAAAATTTTCTTATATTATTCCATATTTTAAATTATTTTTGTGTTAGTACTAATATAAGAATAGTACTGTGGCGTCTCTCGATTTCTGGATAGTATTAGGACATAATTTTGTTTTTAAATATGGATGCATGCCTCATTTTAATTAGACCCACGAAAGTCAATTTAAATTAATTCGTTTTAGAGTGCAGAACCACTTGNCTCTTCGCTTGCAGATTTCTTATATTTTTTCTTCTACCCTGAAGATGGAGGCGATACGTTCCTCCGAAACGTCGGTTAACACCACATATACACGGTGCCAAATCCCAGAAGACTGCTTTCTTCATAGTCACCGCCGTGAAAGCCTCAAATCTTACATAGTTCTGAAGTAATTAATAGTTCAATCCGCTCGTACACATTTATTTCTTCTTTTTAAAAATAATTTTTGAGTAGAGGACGATGTTTTCCTTTGTACTGTGGATAATTTATGAGTAATGGAAACAAAGAGTAACATCTGACAACTACATGTACTAAAATATATAGGATACAAGAACAATCGATTGCACATAATATTACTTCGTTTGTTACATGGGAGTACATATGCTGTCACGCCATGCCTTGTATAAGGTACCAAGCGATCAATAAGTGTGTGCAATGCTCGTATCAGTTGATTCACTGAAGAATGACTTACAATTATAGGTTACTGATTGCGTCTTAACGCGCGTGCAACGTGTACAGCAATGGACAGCGAATTGTAAAGAGTTTACAGTAAGATCTCTATAAAGCGGTCCTTCCTAGAAAATATCTCTGATTCCGTAATAGATATAGGACGAAAGCAAACGTAAAAATCCTGTATTTACTATTTACGCTTAAATGAAAACGAAAAACACGCTTCGAATGGGGATGTGATTGGTTTTTCTCTGTTGGAAAAGTAACTTCTTCCTGAGGAAGATGTGTTACAAATGGAAGAGAATTAAGTTACAGCGGTCTTCAGGGCAGAATTAATTTCAAGAAATACTGCTATCTCCAAATTCAGGTTATACCCGACTTATCGACTTTGCTATCTTGAAGATGAAGACTGCAGGTTCCTCCTAAACGCAGGTAACTACCAGACTCCATTGCATCACATCCAAGGAGACTTCAGTGTTCATGAGAATATGTATATAGCATCATCTTATGCCTGTGTTGCTTGTTTAAAGCCCAAACATTCTTCAGTTCTGCTTCAAGCATCTAAGCACATCCTTGAAAAATTCAGTCAAGATGACGGGGATATGATTTCAAGATTGTATCATTGAATTTTTGTTTGATTGACTGATTATAAAATGCAAATCAGAAGTGGATGAAGTTTGGAAATAATTTGAAAGTGTTCATGTGAGTCGATTCAGGGCTCCCTTTTGTGTGTGTGTCATACCATTTGAAACTGATCCCTGGACTCTAGATAACTGTTTGAACCGTACTCGTCTAGGAAACTGATTTTCAAGCCTCTCGAATAGTCATATTATTACCAGACTTTAATTTTTCACACAGAATGAGCACCGTAAAAAAATCCTTTTTCGATAAAACCATCGGCATTTAAAACATGGGACGGTTTTGTAATAAACTGTACACGCGAAACGGAGTAGTGGACTGTGATTATAGGTTTTCAGTCGCTTACAGCTTTCCAATTAATCGATTAGTCATCGATTAGTAGCCGACCCATCGGCTCTGCGACCTGCATTGATGTTGACCGAAGCAGAGGGAGCAAGGCGCATTAATTCGGCTGCGCGTGTGGTTGGTACGGGGGATAGGGAACTCTTACATGGTTCAATAGATTTTTAAATTTTTGTATAACTGAGATTTTGGAGCATTTATTTCTCATATGTTTTGTTTAATATATATATAAATAAATATATATATCATTCTGTCAGTCGCCGCTCTTAAGCCCTAGATACTGAGCCTTGAGAAACGCATTGTGACGAAAATAAGGATTGTGCTTGATACAGTTCGTTCCACATAAAAACTTTCTCCTGTTATTCTTCAGGGAATTTATAAATTCTCTGTGTGTCCTGGGTCGACGATACGATTTATTATTCCATATCTGGGTCGTATGTCATAATTTAATTTTCTGTTTGTGGTTAACAGCAATCTATCCGTAGAACGACTAATGATTACGAAACTTTAATTAACGAATTACGAGTTCCATCATTAGCCGGGCTACAGTGATTCCCCCTCACTGCTACAAATCGTTAAGGCATTTATACATGTATTTGATCTCCATTTTACAGCTTTGCTTTATAGCTAATACACATAAAAAAAACCTCCGTGACCTGTAGTCCTCAAGCGAACTATACCGACCGAGCGCCCGCCGCTTTTCGGCGAAGTTAGTGCCAATTTTTCCCACCGCGGCAGCCCGGGTTCGATCCTGCGTCTGGTTAAGTGGGATTTGTGGTGGACAAAGTGGCGCTGGGGAGGGTTTTTTCCGAGTACTTCGGTTTTCCCTGCCAATCTTAATTCCACCAAATTCTCCATCATCATAATCACACGGGGCAGTCTATAATAGGTCAATCAGTGGCCGACGTGCCGAGTGGACCCAGTTGGATTCCACCCCACACAAAACGAATTAAAAAAAAATTTAGTGCCAACTTTAGCGGATAGAGGGTGTCGCGTGGTCAGCGCAACGGATCCCGACGTCCGTTCATCTCGGGTTTCTAGACCGAAACCGCTATTTCCTTGAAATACCTCCTCGATTATCCTCACGAGGCTGAGTGGACCCTGTTCCAGAGCCACTACTTCTCAGAAACTTGGTAATGTCGGGAATCGAACCCAGGTTCTCTGGATCTGTAGCCAGGAACTCTGACCACTAGACCACAGAGGCATTCACATCCATAGCTCCATAAGACAGGGCACCAGAAAAACAACCTTCAGTCTGTGTATTAAGCAAGAACTGTGAAGTCAACAGAGATAGCAGTTGCTGAATAACGGCTTCGCAAACAAGCATGATTCGAAGGCAACAATTTGATACAACAATAATTCGAAGTGGTGTTTTCTACGCGGTCCATGCTCGGATGTTTCAAGCAGGACAGTTAGTGAGAGTCAGTTATGTTAGTGAGTTAGAGGACTGCTGCGGCTGTCATTTGAACTGTTGTTGTGAGAAATTGGTAGCTGAGACCAGGGATAGTTTGGGAACCCAGAGGACGGGGAAAGTCCGTCGCTGGAAGCCGCTACCGAGCAACGACTTATGAAGGTTTGACGGTGGACACTAGTGTGTGTCTGTAGTAGTGAATTGTAAAGTTTAGTCCGACGCATTATAAATGAGTCCATTAAACGGGATCATTAATCCAAAACCAGTTATAATCACTCTATTACGTGCCAGGATTATATAACTCAAAATGTGTAGAGCATAGAACATAAATATATAACGTGTCCAAAGTAAATAACTGTATTAAAAGTAAATATTCTCGTATTAAAAATTCTGCGATACCTGGAAAGATAAAGGAAATGATGTATGGTCACTGTTTTAGTGTAAATTCTCACCTCCTTCCCTCATGACCTGTTGCTGTCAGAAAGCAGCATACCTTATCTGCAAATATGAAACCAAAATTAATTCCTTTCGTCTTTAAATTTCATTATGGCATATCTTTTCTTATTTGAAAACAATCTTGATTTAAATGTGAATTCTATATTAATAAATAAAGATTACAGAGTCGATAATAGTAGTGTACAGATTTTCGTACAGAATATTTGCACCCCAGTAACTAATTTCTCTATCCAGTTTCGAAGTTTTTTCCTTTTGATAGCAGAATTTAATTGTTATCTCATAATGACTGACGGACTGAAGCTCTGTGATTGCCGTGCCGTTGATTAGCAGTAGACTTAAATTACCATCCATCACTACCAGACCTGAAGCCCTCTCAAACAAGCAGTGCTGTCAAATTAACCATGAATAGTTCCATTAAAAATATGAAATCCTTCTTATATTATTATTTCATCAATTCTGTCATTTGAAATGCTCAGACTGAGAATATGTACAGAGGACTGGAATGCTGCAATGCCTCAACCTGCATGACTTTGCTAATGATGCTTCAAAACTCAAACCGAAAGTCTGACTGCGGATGTTAGCTTATCACACAATTCCATGATACGAGATGGTTATGTCAAACTCTTTCAATATATATTTCTGACATTTACGATTTTTCATTTTCTTATCATTGGTATCCTGTCGAGTAAAAATGTTATATTTAATATCTAGATTGTCCTATCTAATGGGTACCGGGGGCTCTTTCCCCGGGGATAAAGCGGCATAGACGTGAAGCTGACCACTCACCTTCAACTAGTGCCGAGGTGAAGAAAATTTGGATCTACAAATCCACTCCCCCTTATGCCTTCATGGCTTAGTGCGTAATTAGTTAAGCATAAGGGCAAATTTTAAGGCGTGTCCATATTACTCGTGCTCGTGTGACTCGCTATGCTCGCGAGTAATATGGGCGATATGACAAGTCACGAGACAAACAAATTTTTAATTTTTAATTTAAAAACTATAGCCAATAAATTAAAATACGACTACAGCCTATACACACTACGAGTAAAATACGGATCCTCACGCGCCGAAGCCTGGCGAGCAACTGAAGTAGTGTGGACGAAGATTTACGAGCACAAGTAAAAGCCAGACGAGTCTCCTGACGAGCACAAGCCTGGCGAGCACGAGCACGAGCACGAATAATGTGGACGCCCCTCTGTAGATGCTGTCTTGTATTATTTCTGTGGGCTATTGTAAGTCAGACCAACGAAGGTTGAAGTTAGTCAGAGTATGAAGCATAACACATCATACTCGTGCATACTTAGGTAAACTGCAGGTTAGAAAGGAACTGGAAGGAAAGATATTCCCATCAGTAAAATAACAAACAGAGTATAGTAGGAAATAGCCAGAAAATTTGGAAATTATGTCTCTAAAACCGACATGTTTTACCAGAATAAACCGAAGAATAAAACCTGCCAGAGACGAGCAGTAAAGAGACAAATGGAACATTGGTCGCAGCCGGAAGAAATTAGGAAGTTTATAGATGTTAGTGCTGATTAATATGGCGAAGGTCTCCATGTAATTGAATATTTCTACATACTTACATATAAAGTAGCATTGTTTGATGTCCCAATTTGTTATTTAAGTGGAAAATAAAGAAGGGTTCGAATACGTAACATTATATCTAAAGCAGCTTTCTACTATGGCAGTGAATTTGGATTGTGAACAAGAGAGACTCCCAAAAAGTAGAAACCACACAAATAAGACTCCCGAGACCATTATTAGACACTACAAGATTGAACCGCCAGATAAATCCTGACACTCGTGATTGGCTAAAAGTGAACAGCCTTTTAGAAAACATAAAATTATATCCAAGAATGTGCAGAAGCCGTTTAACCAAACTAGCTTTTCAAAATTAACCCCGGGGACGACGGGATGCTGGAAGACCAGGAAAAGATGGAATGATCAAGAACACCTTGATCTTTAAGGGAACATGTTTAAGATTTAACCTTTATTTATGTTCTAAAGAATAAAGAAGAATAAGACGAAGATAGGTAAACATTATGCGGTATCTTCTGTCACTGATTGCATAAGTTCTGATCCTTCAAGATTGTAATTTCAAATTATGATACTGAGTTCACCACTTGTCTAATCGTTCACTTCCTTAACATATATCGAGGGAAAAAGAAAGTTTGCTGCAGCGTTGAGGACGGTGTGAAAATTGCATAATCGGAATTTTTGTCTGGAAAAATTACTGTGACGTATCCGGAGTTTGCGTGACGAATAAGACGTGTTTTGAATTAGATGACAGGATTTATTGACACCTCCTTTACTATACAGGGTGTCCCAGGAGGAATGGACCAAACTTCGGGAGGGTGTTCCTTATGTTAAAGTATGCCGATATAACCCAAAACACCTATGTCCAAAGTTGAACGGTTACGGAGATAATGGCCCAAGAAAAGTGTGGTCTTCTAGCGGGTCCACGGATTATACCTATCAGCTGAGAGGCCTTATCTCTGTTTGTCCTTGAGTGCCGTGATTCACCCTAGCCGTGCTTATGTAGTTGGCTTTATCAGAACGCGCAGTCAGCACGTTACGTCAGCGCTTGCCATTCATGTCTCATGTATAGTGCTTGGAAACCCTAAGGACAATTATGACATGGCGAGCGAGTATTTTGTACTTCAATTTTATGGCTTCATGTCACTCACAAGTTAGTTTGATGTTACGTACATTATTAACATTACAGAATCCACATATTCCTGCCAGTTTTAATATGTATTTTGTAATCAACAAGTGTGCAACGCCGGTCAAAGTTTGACACTTCTCTGGCCATTATCTCCCTAACCGTTGAACATTGGACATAGGTGTTTTGGGTTATATCGGCATACTTTAACATAAGGAACACCCTCCCAAAGTTTGGTCCATTCCTCCTGGGACATCCTGTATATCTGAATCACAATCAATCTTTCATGAGAACCCTTCATCCTTGACTGCCGAAGATTCTCCCCGTTGTCGTGCTCACTCTGTCTCAGATTTGAGTCTGAGTCTTATGTTACGACAGACTGTCAGTCGGCCAGTCTGTCTTGGAATGAAGCACCCATATGTGGCTTACGGCCAGATGTTTAATACTGTTAGACAGTTGAGCGTTTTTTGATGTCGCACTCTTTCTGACGAGAGGACGGATCTGTCGTTTAAAATTGCTGCTGGTCCTCGCCAGCGCAGTCATTCTCAGGTCCGAGTCCTCTGGTATTCGCGATCATACTTTGCTATCTCAGAATTGAGACTTCTCTTTTCGTCGCCTCATACGACTCGCAGGGCTGCAGTGGAGGTATTCGGTCACGCCTCCACACTATGTCTCTGATTTGATTCGGTACTGTACTACTTATATAGTCTCGAGGCGAACCCATAGAAAACATATCAATTGCCTAGCAACAGATATACGCAAACCACATAGAAAACACCTCCTCTTCTATTGTTGTATTTACAACGCGTTGCGTAGCAACGGAATATATCGGATTGTTGCCTGCGTATTCATTGTCGCGTATTGTTATAGACTTTACCTATCAACGGGCTGTTTACCCAGAATCTGTTTCCATGTAAACGTGTATATCGAGGCGTTGTCTAGCAATGGGCATGTGCGTCAGAATATTGTAGCAACGTAGCCCAGTAAGAATACAAGAGACTTTAAGCTGTAACGGGGCAAATTGGTACTGTACTGGTACCTTTTCGAATCTCGATAGGAACACTTACTACTATTCTGATTGAAGTTTTGCTCAGTCCCCCAAAGTGAGTGCCGGTATGCACTGATCGAATAACTGAGGAAGCTCTCAGATAACTTACCTTGGATCCCTGACGTTCTTACGTGGAGGAAATCCAGTCATCCAAACTTTCTGTGATATCGACAGAGTTGTAGGAAACTCAGGACAGCTGTCACCTGGATTCGAACGGCTTATGTGATGAGTTAGGCCAGTCACACACGAACCTTCATGTTCATAACTTCTCCTGCGCATTCTGAAATCTGACAAATTTCCCTTCGAGCTGAGCAAATTTCTATGATTCTGTCTCTACAAGAACTTCGTCATCCCTCAGACTTAAGAGTTCGCAGGAAAAATGACAAGAAAAAAGTAGCAGGTGTAAAGGGGCGTAGGACCTACCTCGGAGGGCTTTGAAACTCTCATCTTTAAGAAACCTTGTTCTTGCGTCTGATAAAAACGATATGAAATGCTGAATACGGTGTAATGTTGTGTGGAGACAAATAAAGATCATAGGATTTGGAGAAAAGTAACAACACCAGTCAAGCGCAAAACATTTCCGATTGTCGCAAGTTAAATACGTATTTCCTGTGATAAAGTGACTTATCTATTTAGCCGTAATGAGGTGAGACAGAGAGAGGGAGAAAGAGAGAGAGAGTGAGTGAGAGGAAAGGGGATTGTGGGGGAGAGAAAAAACAGTGGATGATGTATGTCGATTACGGACAGGTAATCGATATAAACTTGGCGGCTTCAAAAACAGTAGAAGACAGACAAGCACAGTCAGTCGAGTGACGCTAAGCGATTCTCTTTTGTCTGCAGTGACGCGCGCGCGGTCCCCATATAAAAACAGTTGAATAGTAGAGGGGAGCGAATTAGCGTTAACGTTCCGCACTTTGCGTTGCGCTCGCGTTTTTCGTTTGTTTTTTTATTTTCGTTTCGTTTTTGTTTGTGTGTTTTGGAACAGAACAAATGGAAGCCATTTTGAATGGGCGTTAGTATATATAGTAACTCTTCTTGTGAGTGTAGAGGGTGAATAAAAACAATGGAATGGCACGGAAAATAAAAAAAAGGAAAAAGGGGAAAAAATCATAATAGAAAAATTGATAAAAAAGGAGATGAGAACCGTTTAAATAAAAAAAGATGAATGAATTGGTGGTTTGTGGGAAAGGATAGAGGAAAATAGAGGTGTACCAACATTTCCGGTTTTAATTTCTGAACCCCAATCAGACTAGTGTCTCAATTATGGGGTTCTGCATAACTGTCCTGTAGACACGAACGGGAAAATACGGTCAAATCATTAAGGAATAATAATAAAAAAAACATTCTGCTGTGACCTAAAATTGCATTACACTTTAACCTGTTAGGATTCTTGATGGGCCACAATGTAATAACATACATAACATCATTGTCACTTTATTGTTTGCCTATTCTCTCAATTAACACGTAGGTTATGTTTAATTCTCACCATTTCTTTTAATTAATTTTGTGAGACCTCCAAATAAATTCTGACACTATCACTCGCCCCTTCCAGTGCAGTGATGTACATCACTGAACATAAGTGGAATTTGTAGTAACTATTACCTTGATGCGCAAGTTGAGGCCACATTCTTACCTTCAAAATAATTATAGTAACTCCAAGAAATGTGTGCGCGCGCGCTCGCTTAAGCTTGTGCGTGCCTATGAAAAGATTATTGAGTCTCAAGTTTTTATCTATATTTCAAGCATAAGAGGTTAAAAGGAATAGAAGAAAATGTTAGTATAATCATTTGAGGCGAGGGGGTGAATATTTGAAAGTGAGGAATCATGGCCCATTTCAAGATATTGGCCTGAAATTGGCTAGGAGGTAATGAAGAAAACCACGAATATATCTCATATGGTAGACAGAAACCAGTGGAGATTTGAATCAACAGCCTCCTGTTACTGCTGCAGCCACAAGTGTGCTATGTACGTCCGTTTGTATATACTGTTTATACATACTGACACTGACAAGCACAGTCATAATTATCGTCATTTTTACACACCTACTTCGAAACGAGGAGCCGGGATAGCTCAGTCGGTATAGCGACTGGACACGGGCTGGACGACCGAGGGGTCGGAGTTNTTTTTTTAATGAAGTGTGATTTCGAATATTTCGAATATAAGCGGCACCCCAGTTTTCCTCTTGAATTTTTGGCAAAAAATGTGCGGCCTGTACATGCGTAAATACGGTACTATTTATACGNCTATGTACGTCCGTTTGTATATACTGTTTATACATACTGACACTGACAAGCACAGTCATAATTATCGTCATTTTTACACACCTACTTCGAAACGAGGAGCCGGGATAGCTCAGTCGGTATAGCGACTGGACACGGGCTGGACGACCGAGGGGTCGGAGTTCGAGTGCCGGTAGGGTCAAAAATTTTCTCTTCTCCAAATCGTCCAGACCGGCTTGGGGTCCACCCATCCTCCTATCCAATGGGTACCGGGGGATCTTTCCGCGGGGGTAAAGCGGCCAGGGCGTGAAGGTGACCACTCACCTCCAGCTAGTGCCGAAGTAAAGAAAAATGTGGATCTATATATCCACTCCCCCATACATCTTCATGACGTAGTGCTTAATTCGCTGAGCACAAGGACAATTTCACCTTACCTTACTTCGAAATGAGTGTCAGTCTGCATCATCCTGTATTTGTTTCTTCGTAGCTTAGTCGTTTTTATGCTGATGAGCGATGAAGATACTGTATGCTAACAAGTAAACCATCAAGAGGCCGTGCCACAGCTCGGCCCGGGTTTAGCCCAGGTCTGCTCATATGGGATTTGTGGAGGGGCAAGTTTTCTCCGAGTACTTCGGTTTTCCCTGCCAATTCACATTCCACATACTGCACCATATTCATCATTTTTCATCCGGTGCTGCTACAATAGGCTAATTAGTGCCCAACGTAACAAGTGGACCCAGTCTCACCACAAACTAAAATACTAAAAAGAAACCATCAGTACAATTCACATCTCCTGAGACGTTCTAGAAAACATAACTACCACTTCCTAAAGAATGTAATGGAATTTCTATTGTATCTTTGTCGGGCAAATTTGCATGCATCTGTGTTTCACACACGTAGAAATTTTCTGCGTAAGAAGTGTAGATTTTGTTGAGGACACTAGTGATTGTTTTTATAGATGTGAGGGCTCAGGATTAGGGTGGCAGTACGATCCTTGTACAGACTGAGTTAGAAAACACGAACTGTTTTACCTGTATCATAAATAGAGCTTCTAGGAAAGAAAACTAAACATGAAGAGCTCTATCTTCCGGAATAAAACGCCGTGTAGTCTGATGAAAGTTAACCGACATTTTGCAGTAACTTCTCATGCCCATCTTTAGGGTTGAAAAGCAAGCCTATCAATAGAACATGAAGCCTGTAGAAAGCATAAGTTCCTCCGAAACATTGGCTACACGGCAGTATAACACAGAAGAGAGAACTCTTCTTTTCCATGTCTACTGCAGCCCCAGATCCCACAAAATTAAGCATACTCGTATTATCACAGCGTGGCCTTGGCTGTAGCATGTCTGATATGTGTAAAATAACTCAATTGCGCCAGTCTAACGGCTGCGTCGGGCCCTTTTACGGGAGATGATAGGCCGGACCCTGAGCCCCACAACACACCTCCATCTAGAAGTTAAGATTGTGAAGGCTTCAGCCTTTTTTTGCCAGTACGTCTTCATGGTGTAAGTACAGAGACGACTTTGCTTTTTCTTTACGTGGAGAATATTGAGCGGTTTCCCACTATGTATTTTGTATGTGCACGGGAAAAATACAATAGAAGTAAGATAATTTTCCCATAATTGGACTGTTAATAAAATAACTTCATATTTCATGATTATCTCAGTTTATCTCAGATAGGAATATCAGAGTATTGAAAGAATAATTAATATTGATTTTCGATCAAGTTGGTTGAAAAAATATGCTACATGCCGGAAGGTCGTGGGTTCAGATCCCAACGAGGTCATTGAATATTTAAATTGTCCTGTTCCTTCCAGCCGCATTATGGCCCTGGGGTCGACTCAGCCTCTAACAGAAATGAGTGCCAGGAATATTTCTGGGAGGTAAAGGGCGGCCGGCGCGTAAAACTGACAACCTCACCCCCATCTGTGAGCACATTATCTAGAAAATGCGGGAGCCTCAACGTCTCACAACTCTGCAGGCCTCCACGTCCTTTTATAGGGATAGCTTTACCTTTTTCACCTTATAATTGATATTATAACGGATTTGATGAACGCATTGCCAGGGGACAGCTCCGTAAACACGGTCTAACACGCAACAATAGATGAGGCTGTGTTTTATATGTCGTCCGCGCCGAGCAGAGGAGGAACAACGGGGTTATGCAACCCGTTTCTAAGCAACGGCTCCGTGGGGTCTGTTCAGAGTGCTTACAAGAGAGGTGATTGCAGTGACAGAGTTAGTTGAAGGGCAGTTACTAGTTAGTCGTAAGCTGAAGGAGTGAGTCCAGAAGAATTTTTAGTTCCGAGGTTCCAGAGTGCTTGAAGACGGAATAGCAAGAAGACTTCAAAGTGATCTGAATTGCTAGTTTCTGTGTTGAGATCCGTTGCCAGGAGACGACTAGTGAAGACTTGGAATCCTAGTGCGTGTGCAATTGTATATCACAGCGAAAGCTCTGTATTTAAGTGTGATTAAGAGAACTTGTAACCAAGGTGTTCATAAATCCAATCATCCGAAATAGAACCCGTTATTTTTGTTACGCATACCACTGTACACGTGTCAGTATTATTAGCTGCGTGATGGTAAGACTCTCCTCCTTCTCGGTTAATACATATTTACAACTCGCCAATGCTCTTACTGTTGATTAATGTAGTTCTCGGCATATACATTAATTTCATGCTCTTGCTACTCATAGCATAACGAGCCTAAAGGTTAGTGAAACACGTCTTGCACTTAACGGAGACCACAAGCAGGTGTATGTACTCCTTAATGTACACATCCACGACCTTATCCAAGTTTGATTTACCTGTACGTGGATTGATGCAAAAGGATAATGGGAATATAAGCACCGAACGATGATTTTTTTTATTGCTAGTGGGGTGGGACTAAGTCCCTTGTACTGCGGCCACTTCTGGCCTATTGTACCAGCCCCAGATGATAAGTAAGGGTGATTGTGGAGCAATTGGTGAAATGAAGATTGGCAGGGGAAACCGAAGTACTCGGAAAAAACCTGCCCCAGCGCCACTTTGTCCACCACAAATCCCACTTGACCAGACCCGGGATCGAACCCTGGCCGCCGCGGTGGGAAGCCAGCGACTAACCGCTTGAGCTATGGCGCGGCCGAACGATGACTTAATGATGGAATTCAGCCTGCGATACACACGTATTAATAAAGGACATGTCAAGGTACTAGCAACTCAGACAGTATATGAGTTAAGTTCAGGAGGTGTCTTGATCATGAGACGGTTTCTGACAGAGAGCGAAGCATGTAGCTCAAAATCCTGATTATTTACGCTTGTAATAATTGTACGGTTTTAATAAATCATTACAACAGTTAAACCTTCCTAACTTTGGTATTTTTCAAGAGCTCAAAGCGAGTTTATTTGGTGTTCTTGCCACTCAAGTGATATTCGCGAGTGAAATATCTTAACTCTGTGTAAATTTTCATAAAATATTCCTTTCACTCGCACAATTTTCACGCGAATATTTCATGCTGTGTCACACCGAACAACCAGACTGTACACAGACAATCAACAACAAGCCAAACAGAATATTCCCTACGTAAAAAAAGTAACGTCGCAACATCGTCATCCCGACATAACAACCAAAGAGTAAGTACTCCACGCAAGAATTCAAGTTTCCCAAAAGAACTAGAATACACGATTGGTATATTCGAGTAATAATATATTTATATATATCCTCATCTTAAATTCGGTTTTAATAAATTACAGTAATAGTTTTATTCCCTTAATTCTAATTTTAACTTTGAGGATCTTATAAGAAGTTCAGTAACAAAACAAAGAACAACCCTACAATATGGATCCAGATTAGGTGTAAGTTCAGCACCTAATGATGCCCCATTAGGAGTAGAAACATATGCCTGAGATATACAACATTCATGTAAATAGACAATCTGTATACTTTTTGTAAATTGTTTTGTCGACTGAAATATGGTATAAACATTTTTATGTGCACGCAGAATTAATACAATTTCTCCAAACAGTGACACAAATCTAGATCGCTCACGAGATCTCTTTTATAACACACACTGCGAGGTGGAGAGAGCTACAAGATAAGCAGACCTACTGATTTTACTCAGGCCTCCCAGTCAGTCTCCTTGGAGAGTAGATCCAGGGGAATTTAGGCTAACTGCCTACTGTTAATGAAGTTTGGAACACGACGTCGGTATCTACAAATACAGTTTAGTTATGAACTCCACTACCAACTTGAGTGGCTTTGCTAACATTGAGGACTCTCTGATTTGATGCTGTATTCCCTCCTCGAGCAATTAACTAGCTTATTACTTCCCGTAATTTGGGAAACCCTGTCTCTATTATAACGGTATTAGTCAATCCGGCTCTCCCAAGATCCGCCATGTACATCGGAACAATAATGGGAGCTATCAGACGTCCTCAGTCTCTTCGGCGGTCCTTGAGTGGAACTCTTTAAGGCGCGTCCACATTACTCGTGCTCGTGCTCGTGCTCGCAAGGCTTGTGCTCGTAAATCTTCGTCCACACTACTTCCGTTGCTCGCCAGGCTTCAGCGCGTGAGGAGTCGTATATTTACTCGTAGTGTGTATAGGCTGTAGTCGTATTTTAATTTATTGGCTATAGTTTTTAAATTAAAAATTAAAAGTTTGCTTGTCTCGTGACTTGTCATATCGTCCACATTACTCGCGAGCATAGCGAGTCACACGAGCACGAGCACGAGTAATGTGGACGCGCCTTTAAGGCGGTCAGTAGGTCCTCTGTTCCGCTCCGGGGTTCCACGCCCTGTTAGCATTTCCTTCTTCTCAGAGCTGTTTGTTACTGCGGCACAAGGACCGAAGCCTATTTTGTGCATCGTTTTCATCAGTTGCACAGCTGCGTTGGTCGGTTTGAAAGAATGTGGCGTGTTTCGAAGAAATTACCTGGTGCTTTGACAGATCGGGCCGGAAATATCGTCATAAAATGGCTTCTATGCTACGGCATTATTTTCCGAGCTACAACATCCCCATAGAAAGAAAAAATTGTATATGGTCACTGTTTTTATTTTTGTTATTTCAGCGCTTAAAAATGTGAGTCGTTGATTCAACTCGAACTAGATATTCAGTTGAAGAATGCGGTCTTCTGAACTCTAACGCCATTTAGTTCGGAAAAATCGTATCGTGTCGGAGGAACGCATCGCCCCTGTCTTCAGGGTCGGAGAGTAAGTCAAGCAGGGAACCAAGACGAAGCAAGGAGCAAGTGAAGGCCACACATCGAACTTTTCTGAACCACGTGGTGTCGCAATCTAGAATACCGTTCTCCTCATAGTCGCCCTGTGGAAACCCGAAACACAGGAATAAGGTAAAATTAATCCCGTGCTTAATTTATTAAGCAGTATGCCATGAATTTGCATGCGGGAGTGGATATATAGAGCCACGTTTTCTTGACCTCGGCACTAGCTGGAGGTGAGTCGTCAGCTTCACGCCCCTACCGCTTTACCTTCGGAAAAGAGCCCCAGCTACCCATTCTATAGGAGGTTGTGTGGACCCCAGAGCCGGTCTGGACGAAGTGGAGAAGGGAAAATTCTTGACCCTACCGGAACTCAAACTCCGGCGCCTCGGTCATCCAGCCCTTAGCCAGTCGCTATAGCCTATATTGTATATTACGCTATCGCGGCTCCTACAAAAACCAGTATTATATTTAGTTTTGTCCTGATTACAAGTGTCTGCCACAGAAGTCAGAGGAAATATTACTTACATTTTCGTGCTACTAACACCTCAGTAATTTTCAGTCAATTTGATTTCTGATAAATAAAGTGTTATAGAAGATATTAATGGCTGCTGTTTGCTAGACTTCTTACGAGTCCTGCAATGGTAGAAAAAAAAAGAAAGAGGCGAGAAAGCTCAAAATCTTTCCCTCTCGTAAGTTACTTGGTTTCTACATTTGAAACTATAGCCTTCTGTTTTGAATGTATATGTCTTCTCAGGAAAGTTGCGAAGAAGTCCATACGTACGTATGAGAACAATTTACTCTGGAGAGGATGTGGAGATAGACAATTGTTTCGTAATGAGGTATTTCATAATTTTTACTCCTCATTGACCAAGTGGAGAAGAATAAAAACGGATGGACATGTAGCAAGCATGGGAGAATCGCGCCACAGCTCAAGCGGATTTTTATTATTGCAAGTGGGGAGGAACTAAGTCCCTTGTACTGCGGCCACTTCTGGCCTATTATACCAGCCCCAGATGATGGGTGAGAGTGATTGTGGAGCAATTGGTGGAATGAAGATTGGCAGGGGAAACCGAAGTACTCGGAGAAAACCTGCTCAGCGCCACTTTGTCCACCACAAATCCCACTTGACCAGACCCGGGATCGAACCCGTGCCGCCGCGGTGGGAAGCCAGCGACCAACCGCTGCTCCGAGTACTTCGGTTTCCCCTGCCAATCTTCATTTCACCAATTACTCCACAATCACCCTCACCTATCATCTGAGGCTGGTACAATAAGCCAGAAGTGGCCGCAGTACAAGGGACTTTGTCCCACCCCACTAACAATAAAAGAAAAAGCATGGGAGAAACGAGAGGACATTTCAGATGACGGAGATGTTATAAGAGATGGAGGCGTATTTTCATGGATGTCATTAAAATTGATTCCACAATTCACATTGTGGACTGAATTCTTATGACTCAGGATGGAATTCAATACAGAGTCATTCGTATACGATACTATGCCTTGCGTTCCCACAAGATATGGGGAATCCCTTGACTCTCCTGATGAGCGACCGTCTTCTCACAAAGCACTCTGATTCATGGAGTCAACTAGTTACCTCTGTACTTGAAAAAAGATTCTGCTAATTTTAAAGCAGTTATTAAAGAGATGCTAATCCACTTATTTTAAGTAATCATGAATGCATGCGATATCTAACGCTGAAATGAGACCCAATTAATATGCAAGAGCATATTCTAATGTCCATTCCAATCAAGTCCCCCTCACTGAGTGATACTCACTCATAACGTAGTCCACAGAGCTGCACCTCGTTTCGTACTTGTTCATTCATTCATTAATCAGTCTCTTTGAAAACGCTCCATATGTACCAGAACAATATTGTATTAAATACATCCTGTTACCACACGGAGTTGTATCCGCCACGTTATGTTTTGTTCGCAAATATACATTTCGAATTCTGGAATATAAATTATGCATTCGGGAGGGCTTTAGTTTTCTCCCATTCGAAGCTGAATTCCCTCAGATTTCGTGTTCTGTTTACGAAGTCCGGTCATATGGAAATCGAAATATATTGCAAAGTTTTCCTTCTAACGTTCAAGGAATATGACGGTCCTGAGTTTCGCAGTAATCGCATTAGGAATGTGTCAAGTCCACGAGTAGAGAATTTAAGGTTAGCAATTCCTGTAAATAGATAGTCACGGTAGCCGAGCTGTCTAGGGCATGAACTGTCTTCCCTCGCTCGGAAGCAGGGATCATGGATTCGAATCCCACTCAGGGCATGGATGTTTAGTGTTCGTGTGTGTTTTTTTCTGTATTTTTGCATAGGTAGAGGCCTTGCGACAAGCTGATCACCCACCCAAGGAGTCCTGCCGAATGTCTAAGATCAAGTAAACCGGAGTGAAACGAAGAATTTCATGGAGGTAGGCCAAGGCCCAAATTGGGCTGTAGCGCCGGAAGAAAAAAATTCCTGTAAATATGTCCTTCTAATATGGCTTCGATAAGGAAGTCGGTGATCTAGATACGCAGGTAGCAAACAGTTATTCAATAATAACTTAAATTAGTCACGTCATAGAGTGGCTGTAGACAGGGTTTTGATTGGTAGTTGGATCTTAACAGAGCTTAACTACAAGTAATTATAGCGGTCTCGCTAATTTACATACACTGCAGTTCACTACAACACGCACTATGTCTTCTCAGTCTGCTGCGTCTTCACCAGTCGTTGCCTGGTGACGGATCTCAACAATATCCTCTGTTTTCGTGCTCACGTTCCTACTGGTTGGCGAATGTTCCACAGCTAACTAAACGCTAGACTTGTCCTACTTATAACACCCGGCACGCACCGCATAGATATCGCCTCATCCAATAATTCTATTGTTGCGTCACGCAGCCGTCTCACGGAGCGCGTA
Organism: Cryptotermes secundus; assembly: GCF_002891405.2. Taxonomy (NCBI): domain Eukaryota; kingdom Metazoa; phylum Arthropoda; class Insecta; order Blattodea; family Kalotermitidae; genus Cryptotermes; species Cryptotermes secundus. The sequence goes on along the minus strand of NW_019740655.1, from coordinate 729,407 downwards.
GAGAACACCAATTCCTAGTTCATTTGTGCGTTATAGGAATCTGTTGCCTAACAACGGACGTCGTTTACAGAGCCATTACTTAACAGGTCTATAAGCTACGATATCATACTTTCTCTATTTTAGGACCGATATCACCCTTCTCCCTATTTTAATATTTATGAAATCGGGGGGGGGGGCGTCTTACACATGATGGCGTCTCAGAATCGGTGTCAGATAATTATACTGTATGAGTAAAGTGCAAGGAAGATTTCATGTAAGTTTAGATAATTTCGCGGCAGTGACTATGAAGAATGCCGTCTTTTGGGATATGGCGCCATATAGAGCTTGTGTAAACTGGCGTTTCGGAGGAATTTAGAGCCTCCATTTTCAGGATTTAAAATTCTGCTAGCGTGGAAGCAGCGTTAACAGGAGGTTACAGCCACATCCCATAAGACGGCATTCTTCAAGATTTCACGTCTTTAACACTAGGATATTCCGAAAGTATTTGTATGTATTTCCGTTGTTAATAATGTGACAATATAAGCACCTTATTGGGGTCTGGAGGCCGAAAGCGCCAAGTGGTTCCAATATTAACTAATGTTTTGTAATGGAGAGAAATCAGTCAGTGTTCGTCATTACACCCACACTCCTGGTTGAGCCTTGAGAATCCAGGGCGATTCTTACAGTCGATAATGTCTTTCTATCTGAAAATCTGTTGCTAAATCAAGGGTGCTTCTTACAATCGATAACGCCTTACAGTCGAGGAAATTACGGCAATATAGCATAGCGTCACGTGATTGTTTCCCGTTTATTGCAAAAAGCAGAACTCCAGAAGAATATACACTTGCGTGTTGGTGCTATCCTATCTTGTAGGAAACGTAATTGCCCACACTTCAATTAATTACAGCAAGTATGGCTGTCACCTGTAGATGGTTTCCTGTTACTCCCCCTCTTCTACACCCTGAAAACCAAGCTTCTCAGAACAATTCTTCGTTTACTCTGCTGCTATGTTACGAGTACATAACGTATATTGAGCACCTCACAATGTCATCATTTAGGCAAATTACGTTATGAAAGCTGCAGTAATCCGATATTTTCCCAGTAATTAACACATTCTATTCTCCATTTGCCACCGGTCACAGTAACCGCCCTGTCTAAGGCTCGCTCGGACGCTGAGATCGTGCGTTCGAATCCCACTTAGGGCATGGATATCTGTGTGTGGGTTTCTTCTGTGTCTGTGTTGTCCCGTGTTAAGGTAGCGGCCTTGCGACGGGCTGATCATTCGTCCAAGGAGTCCTACAAAGTGTGAAAGAAAATATTACTGAACTGAATAAGATGCCTGCTCCCTGACTGGTCTGGAACAGCAGCTGAAAAAATGATCTCCATTTGCCTGCGAGGATCAGCCGCTTAAAAAGAAGTTTTCCAGTGAGTATGTTTACCAGAGTTTATCTGTGACGCGATCATATAACACTACTAACACTGTAATGTGTTACACCTTATTTCCCTGAATCCAGTCACACATGTATATAACAGAGTCTGTGTGTTCCGTGATGGAATCGTAAGGAGAGGTTTGTGCTGCTATCTATCTATCTATCTATCTATCTATCTATCTATCTATCTATCTATCTATCTATCTATCTATCTGTGACTCTAGAATCTTTTTGTTGGACCTTGGCTGCTTTTTTGATTTCCTAATCCTCACACAGTCGGTAGGACTCCTTGGACGGGGGTTGAGCCCGTCACAAGGCCGTTAGAAGTGACATACTTGCATTGGTGAGGTTCGAACCCACGATCCCAGTGTTCGAGCGAGCGAAGACAGTTCATGCCTTAGACCGCGTGGCTACTGTGACCGACTGTGCTGCAATCTAGGATAAATCTTTTGTCGCTACGAATGAAACGGAATCATACAGTGTTCATGATTTAATATTTATAATAAGTTACCATTGATATTTAGGTTATACTTTTGAATCAAAACGTTTACACGCGGTTGTAGTGACTACCGAAATGGTTATGTTGGCAAGAGCGATGTCACTGAAGTCAAAGCAGAATTTGATGACAGTGAAAAAGATGACACCGAAAGATAGTGTTGAAGATTATTACACAGGAAACTGTTAAGTTGAAGATGATAAATCTTTGGCGATTCTGAAGAATGCGATGTCGAATATGATGATATTTAAGATGATAACAGTTACGACAACAACCGGTAGAGCAACAACGCTATAATTTTACTTCAGGATTATGATACTATAGCGTTCTAGTAACTCACAGTTTCATGTCCTAATACGGACACTTTATACGTCAGCAATGTGTTTAGGTATAGCGAACACAATCAACAAAGCGCAGTGGAACAGTTGCTGCAATGCCTGCAGATAATGTTCCAGCCAGTTATATGAAATTAAATCTTGCGTGATGCTAATTCTATATGTTTTATAGTTACAGACTCACACAGTACTACAATCGGATCGGATAATTTTGCTGAATGTACAGTGGCGCGCTTTCGTTTGTGTGTGGGGGGGGGGACAGTCAGAGAGAGCGCCTGACACATCGACTGCAGTCTCATCACCAGAGTTCGTCGTCAAAAAAGATGAGATTAGAACTCACACATTCTAATATGAAATCATAGAATCTTATCATGCGTTGCATATGAAAAGTAATTCACTTCCCTTCGCTTTAGTTCTTTCTTTACTTGCTAGCGTACTTAACAGACCAAGGGCCAAGTACAAAATAAGCACTAGCAAAGAGCGACATAAAAATAAATTCTGGGAAGAACTAACCACCTTCTTTCCTCTGATACGACACGGACCATATAGAAAACAGATAGTGACTAGCGCTATCGATTGGGCCAAATTGAGTAGGCTTTACCTGAAGACGGAGATAGAATCCAGTCTCCGAAACGTTTTGTTTTGAAAAATTAACAGGACGGGTTTTAGATAAAGACAAGGTGATAGATAATGTCGAAAAACATAATATGTGTAGAAAACAGTTGTGTTATTGCTACATGTACATTCGTTGCCGCGGGAACGTGTTTTTTCTTGTGAGAAATTTTTAACTCCGGTAAGTATTTAGATTGTTTCACTTGAGATGCGTGTAGAAAGGCATTTGGGTCTACATCTGAAGTGTATTTTATTTTCATCCAGCTTTAAATAGATTTTGAATTTATGGGCAAACAGTATTACAACGCCTCAGTATCAAATTGTATGGAAATCTGTTCGTCTGTTCTCGAGTTGTGTACCACATGTGCAGTAAGGCAGAGGGGGGGAATGTAATAGGCGTTGGGCGGAATTTTGAAAGATCGTAAAAGCTGTTACGTATATCAAATAAAATAGAACAAAATTGTTGTCGACTAATATCATAGAACGGAGAGGTACTAACTCCATGAAGCCATGAGCCGTAGAGAAACCGGCGGTACTTCAGCTGCTCAAGAATTTCACTCACTTCATGCATCCTTAATTTCTTCTGGAGATTTCTTCAGGAAGGCCCTTCTTTCCAGTACATAGAGGGGTCTCTATCCTCCGGGGGCAAAGCGACGTGAAGCTGACCATTGATTTCCATGTAGCGCTGAAGTTAGGAATGATGGACACATACTTTCACTCCCCCGTATTTCTCCATGGCATTGTGCTTAATTAATTAAGCCCAGGAACAGTATTATATTATATCTTATTGTCTCAAGATGACTGGAATAATGTTCCGAACTTCTATTAATAATGTTATATTTTAGCGTCCTGTTGTACTTATTCACGTCCATGATGTGTATTTGTACCAACCGTCTTACAGTGCACACAATTTCACCTTTCTCTTCACTACATGTTTCGGCACTAATGTGCCATCTTCAGGTGTGGTTTTATTTACGTCAAACCATTGCAATGTATGCCATCATGTCTCCTTTATAAAATTATTAAAATGTATATATCTCATGTATAATAATAAATTTTATATATTAAAACTTTTCAAGATTTATCATCTATACATCGCACTTCAAATTTGCGAGTTACGTCAATCCTCTCCTATGGGAGTACTCTTCCTATATTCTTGTGTATATTGTGTCCTGTGTTGTGTCCTTCCCTTGTGACTGCGTGCTTTGTATTGCTGAATTTAAAGGGCGACGTATAGATGATAAATCTTGAAAAGTTTTAATATATAAAATTTATTATTATACATGAGATATATACATTTTAATAATTTTATAAAGGAGACATGATGGCATACATTGCAATGGTTTGACGTAAATAAAACCACACCTGAAGATGGCACATTAGTGCCGAAACATGTAGTGAAGAGAAAGGTGAAATTGTGTGCACTGTAAGACGGTTGGGACATACACATCATGGTTCCGAACTCCTACTGGGGACTGTAAGTAGCACTAGCGTGATGTCCACTTCGACATGGCAGTGGCGTGGTCTCAGAGGCATGATCTGTGTATACAGCTTTATGAAAATTAGGCAATTAGTTAAAAAGCTTTTAAGGGATAAATTTATGAAGATGTAAACATCGTAAACCTCCCTCATCCGCGGACGGAAAGTAAGTTAATAATATTAGTATTGGTGTGCATTTCTGGAAGGAACGTAGAACGTGTTCCAAGATTCGGGAGCTGTTGTGTTGGACTAAACTTGGTCTTTCAGACGAATCGTAATTTAGCTGTGTAGTTTCAATGGTTTTATATTTTCGGCACATTTTAGATTGTTAGGAGTTTCCTCATTTTATTTCTTAAAATTAATATATGTATATATATCGCTGTATTACATACATATTCTTAAACAGAAAATATTTTAATATTATAGAAAACTTCATTCCTTGGAGTTTTTTTACATCTTATTGTCGTTTCTAAGTAAGGTATTTTAACAAGTTGGCATTTCTTCACAATACTTTCCCTGAAAGTGATATAGTACTATTGGTTTTGATAAGAACCTTGAATTTCTAAGACTTACCAAAATACCATATTACCACTACAGTTACTTCTCTCCCATTTGGAGCAGGAAGCCGAAACCTTTTGTTTCAGAACGAAAATGTACCCTTACATGCTCCCCAGAACGCTTATGTCGTTGTGAAAATAATTTAACAAGGAGGTATAATTAGAGGCCAAACCTCGTTGGCACAAACAGAAAGAACCCTAAATACACTTAAAAACTCATTTCTCGACTTCCAGGGAAACACGCCATACCGCTATTACAAAAACCAATCGAAATGGTGTCTATTCCGAAGACAAATATGTACGTACCGTGCAAAAACTACCTCACTCAAGAAATGAAGACATGTGGTTGCGCAGATGAGGCAGTAGTGTGACGAGGGTACCTCAGCGTGCAAGCAGTAGAAAGAAGAATCTACCATTCTCCTCTGTAGTGGTCGCCAGACGATTTGCTCTGTACAGACGCAGGCAGTACTCGGACCTGTTTCACTTCCGCGCATAACGTTCTACCTAGTGGACTCGCCTGTCGTCACAGCGCCGAGAACGGGGTGTTTCTTCTGGGTGCATTCATGAGTCGTACTCCAACGCAGTCAGGAGAACTACTTTACAGCAAGACAGAAACAACACTGTTCTCCCCATAAATTATAGTGACCATTACTTGACTGTGGTTTCAGACATTGAAGTCAATTCTAATGAGTGGTCCATCGAACTACGGCCTCTCTGACGTCAGAGTTAAACTGCTATCCATATGGCAACAGCTGTAAAATCCTGTGGCATGTCCGCTGAAAGCGGGAAGAATTTAATCAGAGGAGACACCGTTGCTACGTTACGGCACGACAAACGCGCGATAACACGATTTAACACAGATCCGGTTGCTATGCAACCTCCGGTAAGCAGCAAGTGACCGTTGCACGCAACAATAGGGAAATAGCTGGAGGCGGTGTACCCTGTTGGTTCTATGCAGAGACGATATGAGGAGAGCTGATTTAGAACTCGAGTTAACTCTGAGGCAGGCGGTCTGCAGAGAGTTGTGAAGGTGAAGTCCAGTCAGAGAGGAAAGAAGCCGTTGAACTCAGAAACTGAGGAATCTCCGTGTCTGGAAGTCATTACCAGGCAGCCACTAGTGAAGACGGAGTAGACAGGAGTTTAGTGCGTGCCGTAGTGATTTGTAAAGAATGTGTGAATTATCGATAGCGCTATAATTAGCTGTAGTTACGAGTTATACGGGTTCAAGCAATCTACGTGTAGTTACCAATCCCAATCCCGTCTCTAGTCACAAACACGTGACAGTGTATAAAAAGACAGTGCGAGTTACCCAAAAATATTCTGTACACCCAACCACCAAATATTAAAACCGTCCCCCTTAATTTTAGGGTAAACTTTAGATTGATGTATGAAGAAAAGGGAATACATAAATTACTTGTACAGGTCATAGAAACGACGATATATTTTTACAAAAACTGAAGTTATCAACTTCCTGTAGCTTCAGTTGCAGTCCATCTCATGTTTGTCTTTCAGACATTTTAGTCCTCTTCAGGTAAACAGGTTCTCTGCTTCTAAGAATATTTTGGCTTGCTTGCTCTACAAAACCAGGGTCAGCCATTTCCAAAGACGAAGGACACCTCTTATCACAGAGTAAATAAAAGAAAAAAGGTAAACGTAACTGCGAAGTTGTCCCTGTGCTTAATTAATTACGTACTGTGCTATGAAGACATAGGGGAGTGGAGGCATAGCTCCATCATTCTTGACCTCGGCACTAGATGGATGTGAGTGGTGAGCTTCACGTACCGGCCTCTTTACCCCCCTGGGGAAGAGCCACCGGTATTCTTTTTGATAGATGTTTGAAAGTAAAAAGAAAATTTGAACAAAATTTTAGAGCATAATGGACTGATAAAGTTAGTAATACAAAGGGATGATCTCACATTTCATGCCCATTTTAATAATAACTTGAAGAGAATTATATCTTTCATCCGAGAGTATTAATTACTTTAATTTCCACCATATGGAAGAATCTTAACTGTTCTATAGTCCGGTGTGAGAAGGAAAGGAAAACGTGATTTCTTGTGTGTGCCACCTTTGGAAATAGATCGTAAGCCGCCATAATGCATTCTTAAAGCTGGCTGTAGTATAGTTGCGCGGAATATGAAGATAATGGAAACGTAGAATATGTCGGGCCCCAGGAATATAGAATCCACAGAGGATGGGAAGTCTTTGCATTTACTATCACGTTCGTGTCACTGCGTAGAATGCCACGGATAATGTTTGTGTGGTTACGTATTAGTATCAAGTACAAATTTCAGTTAGATTGCATCCTGACAAAACAGAACTGTTTTACCGACCCAGAAGCTCCGTGTCATACTTGACATTCTAGTCGAGTCTGTATTGAATATCCGATCCATGTATGCATATCCATGATAAACCGGCTTCTATATAAGCCCCCTCACCCCCTTCCTTCCACCTGTTCTGTATTCAAACCCGTTTCCATTCCAATTTCAAACTCGACACGAACGGAGAAATGTTGGTAGTGCCAACATCGTCCTTTCGTTACGCTGTGTCTTGACATGAATCAACATGGGCCTATGTCACTTCATGTTAAAGTGTCTCACAGCTGACAAATAGACTGCGAACTGCAGGAATATCAGCCATAACAGTGATGTAAATAGCCTCGTAAACTACCATTATCTCCAGAATTAGAATTTCGGGATCGAGCCAACACTGTGCCCTAACTGAAATCCAGAAGTATGTACTTACACCTTCAACATTGTTAATTAAAACTTGGGTTTCGATCTAAAACTGTGGAACAGGGTCCTTAAGAAAGTAATAATCGTTTTTTTTAGTCGATATGGAAATTTACCGGCTCTTATTTGCCCCGAAAACCTTTCACAATTTTCACAGTAATTCGTTGATGGATTTTATCCTGAATCAAGTCAACAGATTCCCACCGACAGATGTAGTGATACGGGTAAAGTTGTCTCGGTACTTAACTAAGCACCACGTTATGGAGATGTTTGGAGAAAGGGGATATAACTCCAAACATTGTTATCCTCAGCTGTGAGCTTCATGCCCCTGTCATTTCATGAGAAGGAAAGGAGTTCGCGATAACCGTTAGATAGGTGGACTCACAGAGATGATCTGGACGGAGTGAAGAAGAAATAAATTATAGTTGTGTTAGGAATCAAACCGCGATTCTTCATCTTGTAGTTTAGAAGATTGTTTTTAATATCTTCCCATCTACAAAAGATCGACAAAGAAGTCTCTTTCCTTCGTATACGTTCATAATTCCCCCACCCCCCGAGCCGCATGTTGTTCGTCATCCTTCATTTCTTCAGGCAGGTAAATTGTGAAGTTCTTAATTCCCACTCCCCTGGTGCTTCCTTCGTCTTGGTGCAAACTATTCACCACAGTACCATATTTTTAACACCTTCGATAGGTGTTCTAGAATTTGGTAGTAAGTTTCACGACCATAGGAAAGTGATAACATTTTTAGGGTTTCGATCGAAAGACAGGAAGATAAAAGAGTCTGGTCCAAATAGCAGCGCTCATTCAAGAATTTGGTCCGTTTCAGTTTACGTCCATTATGAATTCTTTACGGAACAGGTTTCTAAATCGTAGTCGGTTGCACTATGCTACAAGCCAGAAGGTCGCGGTTTCGAGTCCCGATGAGGTGGATTTTTTTAATTAACCTAATACTTTTAGTCGTACATGGCCTTGGGGTCGACTCAGCCTCTAACAGAAATGAGTACCAGGAATCTTTCTGGGATGTAAAGGATGGCCGGCGCGTAAGACTGACAATCTTACCGCCATCTGGGAGCCGATTGTCTACAAAACGTGGGAGCCTCGATGTCTCACAACCCTATGGGCCTTCATGGCCTGCCACAGGGATAGCTTTACCTCACAGGTACATGTAGTGGCTATACATTTGTAGCAGTTTTGTTATGACAGTTCTCTTCTCGGTCTTCGTCAAGGTTAGCGTGGTGGAGTCAGTAGGTGAATTTCTGGCAATGCATATCACATCCTTAAGAAACAACCAACCAGAATGCGTAACATGAGTCATTTACAATATTATAGTGGTAGAGTAAGATAGAGTAGCATCCATATTTTCACTGGTAGGTTTCATATGACAGGCCCTTTCTGAGGATTCTCTTTTTGTTGGAAAAATGTATTAAAACTAGAACAGATCACAGGATTTTCAGGTTTGAAGCAAATTACAAAACGACTAATTATGAAATAAGGCGACACCATATTACAGGATCTTCAGTAGTTGGCAGGAGCCCAGGTGGTCAAGAAGCTGCTTGGCCCTTACGGAACCCGAAACTTCATTACAATATCGATTTTCTCAGAAACCGCTCATCCTGCAAAACGTATACACACGTGCGCCCCCGCTTTCACTTACACACACTCATATGTTCTCTCTCTGTCTCTCTCCTTATCGCGTAGTCATTATTATAATCTGAAACTATAATGGAACAGTTTTCAATATGATACATACTCAATTGACTGTAAGGTATAGTAATTCTGACTATGTAGTCATATAGTGTAAATTGTTAGGAAATTATTGACTTTCCTTTGGGGGGATACATACTAACATTAAAATGATTCAGTACAGCTATGTAATGTGACATGTTGACACGTTACTAGGTAACGACCGAAGAATAAGTTACTATACAACAGCCGTTGCTAAGTAACGGCTCCACCAACAATCATGCTTTCACGGGTGAGTGAGTGAGTGTGTGAGGGGTTTGCTACAGTTCAGACGTGGTGAGCTGTTGCTGTGAGAAGCTGGTAGCCTAGGGCAGTTCGGGAGCCCAGAGGAAGAGGAACATCCGAATTTGCAAGCCGCCACCGAGCAGCGGTTTGTGAAGACTGTAACGGATTGAGAAGTTCTAGTGTGTCCAATAGTGGTTTTTGAATTGTGTAGAACAGTGACATCATAATTACGGGTTGCTAGGGCTCAATAAATCCGACTACCAATCCAAACCCCGCCTATAGTCACACTGTCACGTGACAGTAATAATCATTCCAAATACAAGTTTTATTTTGTATTAGTGATGGTAGCATGTAGAAGAAAAAGGAAATAAATGGACACTGTTGAAAGCGTCGTTAAATTATCTATCTATGGCTCTGCAGCCCTTTGTGGGACCTTGGCCGCTTTTTCAGTATCTTAATCTTTTCACACAGTCGGTAGGACTCCTTGGAAGAGGGATCAGCCCGTCGCAAGGCCACTACCTGCACACAGGACAGCACAGACACAGAATAAACGCACACAGACATCAACGCATAGAGTAGGTTTCGAACCCATAAAGCCAGCGTTAGAGCGAGCGAAGACAGTTCATGCCTTAGACCGCGCGGCCACTGTGATCGGCCGTCGTTAAATTTTTTTCTTGTCACCACAGCCCCAGTGGGCCTAGGCCTACCTCCATGAACTTCTCCGTTCACTTCGGTTTCTCTAGATCGTACACATACGGTAGGACTCCTTGGGCGGGTGATCAGCTCGTCGCAAGGCCTCTACCTGTAAACAAACACAGAAAAACGCACACAAACATCCATGCCCTGAGTAGGATTCGAACCCACGATCCCGGCTTCCGAGCGAGCGAAAACAGTGCATGCCTTAGACCGCTCGGCTACCGTGACCGGCCGTCGTTAAATTACCCATCAGTAAATCAATAAAAATAAGTAAAAGTATCCCTGTAACAGGCCGTGGAGGCCCATAGAATTGTGAGATGTTGAGGTCCCACATTTTCTAGACAGTCGGCTCATAGACGGCGGTAAGGTTATTAGCCTTACGCGCTGGCCTTCCTTTATCCTGAAGAATATTCCTGGTACTTATTTCTGTTAGAGGCTGAGTCGATCCCACGGTCATAGTGCTGCTGGAAGGATTAGGTAAATTGATAAAAATCTAGTGTCCTCATCAGGATTCGATCCCGCGACCTTCCGGCTTGCAGCATAGTGCCTCAACCAACTACGCTACCTCGTGCTCCCGCCAGTAAATCAATAAGTAACTGAAATAAAATTCAGTTGTTTCGGTCAGCTGCGAATATGTTGAATAAGCCGTTGCGGACATAGGTGTGTATGACGAAGAGGTTTTGGAGTTTATAACCCATATTATTGTAATAATTACCACAATTGATCTGAGACTCTTCTAAATCGGGTACAAATATGTGAACTGAATAACTGGTTCAAAACAGGCCAAGTGGAAGAAATTTTGTGAACACCTTAACGAATATTCAGCTTTCATTAAAGGAAGAATATTTTTGAATAGTGGAAGGACTGGCAGATTTTAAAGAAATGATTCTTTGCCTTGGAGACATCTAGATTTATATTTCCCTCGTTCGTCTAGAGCTGCTGAGGAAAACCATCAAAAGCCTTAATGAACACAAAGTATAGCAGGGCCGAGATTTGAACTGGGGACATCCTAAATACATGATTTATTGATACACTGAGCTCCTATTAATGCTAATATACATAGATATGAAATGTTGAATAGGAAAACAGGGTTGTATGTTGCGTTATTAATAAAGACCTACATATCGATTTTAATTTACAACAAATAGATTTCATAAAATTGTTCCGCTTTTAAGAGAATGTTACCAGTAAACTAAGACAGTAACAGTAACATTTTCTCTACATAACAGTTCGATAATAATTTAATTTATCTGGTTTAAGAAAACGCGTGGGAAAGCAGGCCATTTTACAGCAACAATCGCAGTTATATTAAAATAATTTAATTTGGCATATCGATAAAGAATTGTTGAAACATTCTGCCGTAATAAAGTAATTTATGTAATTAATTCAGTTGTATATACGGTCTTTACTGTATATCATACATATAGTTTTCTCCAATCGTTTTCATAACCATCAAAATCGAAAAGTTTCACAATATGAAAATTCAAATAGAATAGCAGAAAGTTATTTTAAAACTGCAAACCAAACATTCTGTTCGGGATATTGATCCAGCTCAGTGTCAGCAGGGCGTAAGCCTCTAGATTAATTCTGTTGTTTTGTGTGAGTAGATGTGTATTTTTCTGTGAATGAGAAGTGATGGTATATTTCCGAACAAAGCGTTTTTCACTGCAGTTTTGAGATATACACAACAATAATTACGCTATGTTTTGCCTAAAATCGTTTTTATTCTATTTTAAACGTAACACAATCGGGTGGACACTTCATTATATTTTGGTTTTTGTATCCTGCTCCACGTAAGCACATTGTTAGCAATCTGACCGGCCGGCAGTAAAGTGCAGTAACTGATACTAATTAAGAAAATATTTTGATTTCTCCCATCGTTCGAAATTAAATTGGCCGCATGTAAACATGTTGAATGGGGCACTAATAAATAAGCGCAGAAGTTAAAATTCCAGACATTTTGTTTGAAATTCGTGGAGATGACTCACATTAAGTGTACTTTCATCTCAAGTAATTTTCCTATGCACACATATAGGAATTGTAAATTAACAAGACTTACACTTTTCTCAAAAGATTAATATTTAAACTTAGAATATATGTTATTAGCTTCACTAGAAATAAGTCAGTGTTATTAATTACACCGGTCTAGAAAACCGAGATTAACGGCCGTGAGGGTCCGTTGCGCTGACCACGCGACGTCCTCTATCCGCTGAAGTTGGCACTAACTTCACCGAAAAGCGGCGGTTGCTCGGTCGGTATGGTTTGCTTGCTGACTAAAGACACGGAGTTAATTAGAACAACAGGAAGGAATGCTTTGAGTCTGAATGACAGGTACTCGCTTCCCAGTGCGACTGGATATCTGAGGATCTGGCACTAGCAACCCAAGCTCTTGGCCTTGCATTTTCACTTTAATATTCCAGCTTCGTAAGAAAATGGATTTTAAAATTGTGTGCGCGTTATACACTTAACTGGTTCGCCACAAGAAATTATAAATGTGAAGTTAACATGTATTCAATTCACATAACTTGCACGGGAACAAAATGTAGCTAATATGGGAAAGGGACTCTGTATTCTGTAATTTCGAAAGTGTCTTCATTTGCATAATCTGACTAAGTAACGTCATAATGAAATCGTCCGTTACAGTAAACAAACATTAAATTCACGTGCAACTATTCACTCTTAGTTAACAAAGTAACTAACCCTGGAATTGAAGTTTCCTTGCCGTGTTCACAAGAATCCTCTTCCGGTGTCTGTTGTGAGCCCCAAGAATCCAGCGCCACCCCAACCTCTAATACGAGGTAAATCAGGGGAGAACTCAAAACTGAACGAAGAAATAATTCAGTAATAAGGCGCACTGTTATTAGACGAATAACTACATTCATTTAGGTAGATTGTTTAATATAAGACAAAAAAAATGTTATGCGCGGTAGCGTAGTTGGTTGAGGCAGTATGCTACAAGCCGGAAGGTCGCGGGATCGAATCCCGAAGAGGCCATTGGATTTTTTCAATTTACCTAATCTTTTCAGCCGCACTGTGGCCCTGGGGTCGACTCAGTCTTTAACAAATATGAGTACCAGGAATATTCTTGGAATATTCTTGAGGTTAAAGGGCGGCCGGCCCGTAAGGCTGACAGTCTTACCGCCATCTATGAGCCGATCGTTTAGAAAATGTGGGACCTCAACTTCTCACAACACTATGGGCCCCACGGCCTGATACAGAGATACCTTTACTTTACTTACTGTTAACTGTAGAACATACACGCATTATTTTTCCAGCCACCCTAATTTGACATCATACCTGCATAACGAATTTGTGACGTTTTCTTCTACGCAGACTGCGTCTTGGTTCGTCTGAAAATTCTCCTTCGACAGTTTGTGTTATGTAGCGCCAGATGAGTGCTCGTCAGGAAGGATGTAACAGTCACCTGAAATTAATGACCACTTTCAAGGCATTTAGTATTACAGAAGTTTTCTTGAGGAGCTGAGAATACGATGTGAATTGTCCATGTAGCGGACCTTCGGACCTAGAACAGAGCGAGTGACATAACAAATTTGAAGAATATATTATAATTGACCTTAGTGGTACGAATTTAAAATTATTTTCGTCTTTGTCGTCTTTGCCGTAGTCGTCATCATCATGATCATCATCACCACAGCACATTGCCCTTCTTCAGGAGCTTCATTTTTTCCTATGCTAGTCAAGAACTGGCCGTGTTTTTTTGGAACCAGATTATTTACGTTCACAAGTTCATTTCCTTATTTTAATATCGCCTTTCCTTCTCTACTAGATCTCCCAATTAAAGTGCTTCGAAATAGAGAATGTAATTTCTCCATCCTCTAATAATTTCCTCTAGCCGGGATAGCATAGTCTGTATAGCGACTAGCTAAGGACTGGACGACCGAGGGTTCGGGGTTCGAGTCCCTCTGGGCTCAAGATATTTCTCCACTCCACGTCGTCCAGACCGGTTCTAGGGTTTATCCAGCCTCATATCCAATGGATATCGAGGGTAAAGCGGCCGAGTGTGAAGCTGATCACTCACCTCAAGTTAGTGCCGAAGTCAAGAAAATATGGATCTATACACCCACTCTCCCATACGCCTTTATGGCATAGTGCTTTATTAGTTAAGAACAAGGACAACTTTACCTTCTTCTTTACTTCAATCCAAATATTCTCCTCAGTTACTATGTTATTGCTTGTATTATTGTCACAAAAATAGCATTGGTTATGATAGTTTTGACTAAAAATACCGTAGGATTATTCACGCTGAAGATACGGGTAGCAAAGAACCGTTATTACAGGGATGTCGGGATGTGAAGTTGGACATAAGCCACTGTTTTTCTGAAGTCGCTGGAGTTGTCATGTCTCGCGTGGCCCTAGGTTACTCCAACTTTTGATCTTGTTGCCAAGGAGATGCTGGAACAAGTGGCGTAGTGGTTGCTGCTCTGCTGTTGCCACTTACCAGAGAGGGAGCGTGTAGGACAGAGGTGTCAAACTCACTTTGCAGTGGCTGTGGACGGCATTCATAATTCAAAATGGGAACACGCTTCTCTTCCTCAGTCCATCAACCAAGTTAAACTCCAATTCCTTCAACATCATACTCAGCCCACTTACTTACACTACCGTACTGCGCTGAGTTCAAATGATAACGATAATAAATTCGATTTTGGAACATCCACGCAAGGGAGGGCCCTGACTCTCGCATATTTTGTCAGTTTCGCGAAGAATGTATGCCTCATACAAAGTTCTGAAAGATCTGCATGCCGTCAGCTATATAAATCAGTTGCCTATGGCAATTGCAACTGAGTGTGGTTGTAATAATATTGTGGCGCATTTGCTCCATGCAAGAATGGTTGAGCCACAGAAATTACCGTTTCTAAGTAATATACGCACGCAGCAATGCAACATCGGGGTTATGCAACTCGTTTCCGGGCAACAGCTCGGTAAACATATTTCCGCGTAAGCGGTGAAGTCACACAACAATACAGTAACAGTGTTTTCTTTGTGTCCATGAAGCTTACGTATACACAACTTCACATCCCAACAGTTCTTAGCTATCACGTGACTTGTGTTTTCTGCATTGTCCGTGCCGCGACTGTATAACGCGAGTCCGCTTGCAGCTGAGGAGAGATTTAATTGAATTCCGAGGTTACAGAGTGATTGAACAAGAAATAACAAGAAGACATCATAGTGATATGAAGTGCTAGTTTCTGTATTGAGATACGTTGCCAGGAGACGACTAGTGAAGACGGAGAATCCTAGTGCGTGTGCAGCGGTGTACTGAAAGTGTGTAGAATAGCGACAGCGGTATAATTGAGTGTGATTAAGAGAGACTGTGACCGAAGTGCCAGTAAATCCAATCATCCGATTTAGAACCCGTTTATTTTCGTCACCCACATTCCGTTACACATGACAGTATTGTGACGAATGTGACCATTTCATAAGCAAGGGTTCGGTAAACACCGCATGAAAGCCGGAATAGCAACAGATGCGGAAGTCAGTTTGCTAGGCAACGACTCGCTAGTTTCCGCTACACTGGACAACAGACTAGACCACAGGCTGCTGTGTGTGGTGACCTCTATTTTCTCCTTCCGAAGTTATAAAAGAGGGTCCATTCGTTAATTCAATACATTCATGTGTAAGAGAATTCAAAAGGCAGTTCAGTGGTTGAGTGTTCAGCTGTGGAGTGTTAACCAGCGGACAATGGAAACTAAGAAAGTGACCGACTCGTAAATCAGAACCAAGTCAGTTATGCAGAAGAGAAGACACTGGTAGTCCAGCAAGGAATGGAGCGAGTCGGAGCTGAGATAATTGATTGTTATTGTAAAGAAGTTCCAATAAATCCAATTATATAATCCAGAACCCGTTAATATTCGTCACGGAAACCCCGAATACGTGACAATATGTTCAAGTGGAGGACAATACACATTGCTATAGGATGATTTCTGGACGAGTTTGCAAGGATGGTATTTTGCTACCATTATGCGTATGTATGTATGTATGTATGTATTATGAGAGGGGGTGGGTTTCCCCATGCACTTAGACCAGTGACCATTATGTATAACTTAGATCCATTTTCCATATTTTATATGCAGGTTTTCCCGTGACTTTCTACCACAAGAAGTGTTTGTGATGGTTATTCTGAGTGAAATATATGTTATATAAATATGTATCCTGTTTCAGGACATATGATTCTCACTGCAGTGTCAATGAAAATTTCTGTCTCGCGAGATATAATGTCATGTATTCCGTTGAAAGTCAACCCACGTTTTTACTGGATTAAGTCGCCTGGACCTTCAGGTTTGAAGAGCAAGCCATGCAAGAAATCAACATGAATCAGGCAGCTGTTACATGCTTCCTGTTGGTTTCTTGCTTTCGGGTGGGAAATGAATTTCCTTAAGAATATACCAAGAAAACCCGGTCGTGGCTCCTAGAGACAGACAACCAGCGCCATCTTGCAAATATGTTTTCTCATGTTCTCACTTCTAAAAAGAAAAATCCATCTACGTTGAACCTGATTATGGTAGATTTTAGACTTCTATGGAAGAGTGTCCTAAAAGGAGATAAATGAAGTATTAAGTATTGAGAAACACAAGTCCCGAGCAGATTTAAGTAATGCTTTCGATATAACCGAGGATTTCGAAGCAATTAACAAAATAGTATAAGTGGAAAGAAGGTAAATAATAAAAGTAAACTAAAGCTATCCCTGTACCAGGCCGTGAAGGCCCATAGGGTTGTGAGCCTTACGCGACAGCCGTCCTTTACTCCCCAGGAAAATTATTTAATTAATTCCTGGTACTCATTTCTGTTAGAGGCTTAGTCAACCCCAGAGCCATAGTGCGGCTGGAAAGATTAGATCAATTGAAAAAATAATCCAATGACCTCATCGGAACTTGAACCCGCGACCTTCCGGCTTGTAGCATAGCCCCTCAACCAACTACGCTACCATAAAGTTAGTAATACAATTAACACTATGGTGCTAAACCTCTTTCATAAATTAACAGTTACTCTCTTTGTTTATAGTAACCGAACATGAATAATTTCCGATTTCACAAGATTTCCGACTTCTCAATTAAGCAAGTTGAATCGAGTGAATATCTTTCAAATTTCCTGTCTCTTTTAAGTTACGTAAGCCGTGCCAAGACTGCATCAAGTCCATGGTCCTTTGTTACATTTTGCTATGTGTCATTTCTTTGTGATGAGGGGGTATTTAATCCCCGCCTTCAACATCGCTCTCCTCAAGCTAAAAGACCACTCCTTTTCGGCTTTCCAAGACTGCCCATTCAACATATCTGCAGCTGTCGTCCTTATCCGGAGACACTGCCATCCATCAACCCGTGCATGCGCCGTACCGTGCTGACAAGGGAACCACGTGACATGGGCAAGGATTTAATCCAAGAATAAAATAAAGCCATGTCGATATTAATTTAGAATAGAGACGAAATGCTGTTCCGAGGGTGGGGTGAAGCGTGTATTCCCAGGAAGAAGTGAGCAGTCCTGTGGTGTAGAGGTGTGTAGTCTTGAAACTATGGAAGTACGTGAATTGTAAATGAACGTAGAAAGTAACGACTGAATGTGAGCTCAGTCCCCGATAACACGACAAGTTATCAGAAACATCAGAGATGGCGGGGTTCAATATGGCTGCCGTTCAGACAGTTTGATTGCAGAAGAGAAATGTTAACTGGAACAAGTACATGACAATGAGTGCCGTTCCGGATGTGAGAGCTCACAGGTTCCAGCTTCCTTCCGGTTACTGGTTATCCCAAAGAGGTTCTTCTTTTTTATAGTAGTCTTCAGTTTCTTCAGGAAAATGCGCGAAGTAGTACCTCAAATTGAGGCACTATCAGTTCCTTCAACATTTTTCTCCAAATCCTGTTTTTCGACGGTATATATCTGTAAGAATTGAGGTTTTCAAGGTGGTGAGTATGAAGAAAGCCTTCTTCTGGGATGTTACGCCGTGTAGCTCTACTTCCTCCGAAAAGTAGTTCACACAAGATCTACACGGCGTCATATCCCAGAAGCCGGCATTCTTCTATATAATCTGGTTTCGTAAGAGCATCGTTGAATAAACTACAAATAATATGAATATTAGTGTTATGGAATTTAAACCCATGTAGCCCGGTATGTCTGCGGACGTTTCGGAGTAACTTCCTGCTTCCATCTTCTGGGTCGAAGAGTAGGCGTTACAAGAAACAGGCGACATGTAGACCTCAATTCTCGAACTAGTACGTTCCTCCGTAACCTCAGTGCATTTATACTGGACTATACGATTTTAGATCGCAGAAGATAGTACTTCAGAGTCAGTTCTTCCAGAACCTAAAATACAACAAAATGAATGAAGTAATAATTGTAATACACGTGTCATGAAATCTTCTGAGGTAATTAACCTCATCAGTTAGGAATTAGACTTTTTCCCTCTGTAGTCTTTAGTCCACAAGCGAACTACACCGACCGAGCGACCGCCGCTTATCGCCGAAGTTAGTGTCAACCTTTGCTGATAGAGGGTGTCGCGTGGTCAGCGCAACGGATTCCCACGGCCGAGGAATTAAACTTGTTTATTGTCTGTCCGTCTGTCACTCCTAGTAGCTGTGAAGACTTCAGATCATAGAAGTAACACAAATGTCTGTTGTAATAATACAACCGGTCGTATGATACTATTAATATTCCAGCGTATGAGAAGCTCTAGCGATAGGACAACACCGTAGCCTCGCGGATGTGTCTGTTTTCACAAAAAGACTACGTTTCAGCTGCGTGCTCTTCCAGCTGTGTTGCCGAGTTGCAGATGTGTACACATTTCCTTCTTTCTTCAGCATATGACTTCATATTGTGATGCTTATACAGATATTGTGGCGGATTTGCTGAAACCATTAAGTCATGGAGCCAGAAAATCCCGTTGCTAGGCAGCGACTCAATAAACACGTTCAGACGAACACACAACATTAGGAGCGGTATTCTTATGATTCCATGCTGCGACCGTTGCTGGGTAGCAGCCAGTGCGCCAATGGACTGGCTGGGGAGCGATCACGTGGGAACACAAACAGAGACGCACACAACAATGGAGAGCTCTGTTTTCTGTGTATGGTCCGTGCAAAGTAGTTATAAGAGTGTGGTAGGACGGTGGTGGTGGTGGTGGTGGTGGTAGTAGTAGTAGTAGTAGTAGTAGTAGTAGTAGTAGTAGTAGTAGTAGTAGTAGTACAGCGGAGTATAAGACAGTAGTCGGGAGTCGTCGTAGTGTCTCGGAACTTGCAGCTGTGCAGAAATTAATTAGACGGTGCCAGGTATACTTCATTTGTGAGTTGCAATTACAGTAAGATTGTGATTAATCCGTTGCCAGGATACGACTAGTGAAGACTGAGAATCCTAGTGCGTGTGCAAAGTGAGTTGGAAAGTGCGTAGAATAGCGACAGGGCTCTGTAGTCACGAGCTGTGTGAATACTTTAGGTGTTAATAAATCCAATTATCCAAACCGGAATCCATTATCATTAGTCACGGAGCCCCAGACATATGAAACTATGTTGAATTCTACTAGTTCCAGTCTATAATTTTGTTTCAATTCTGAGGAAACTTTTCAAATAATGAAAAGCGGGACTGAAAGGCGCTGAACATTTCTCGTGTCTGAAGCAAACCGCTGCTTCGGCAACCGATCGAGCGAGTTCCGTCGCCCCCTTACCTTGTGACAGACAGACAGTGTCTTCTTCAGTAAAATTAGGAATTGTTGAGGAACAGTAGGAGCTCTAAGGTTTTCCTTTCTTGAATAATTAACCTGTGTTAGTCTTACTATAGAGAATACAGATTGACAAACTTGTTTCGGCAAAGCCCCCTGCGGTATTCTGCCTCCTGAAGTTAACACCAGAGGCGCTTGGCTCTGTGGTTACTTGGTGACTGACATCCCTGACAGTAGCGAAAGGGTCTGCCTCTAGATTGAATGACACGGAGCAAGTTCCCATACACCAAGCTTTGCGGTGATGAAAGAGTGATCGACACTCGATAACTAGGGAGCTCAGTATCAGACCGGGAACTTAGGTATCCGAGTTTCGGAAAGTTCCTCTTTACATTTTATTGAAATATACTATAAAATGTATATAATTTCGATAATTAATGATTGCATTATTCCCGAACAATGTATACAAAGTAGCTAGACATGTATTTAAATGTTGAATTGTAGAAAACTGTACTGTTTTTACGTTTCTGATACTTTAATTCATATAGTTGGTGCATGCTTTAGAAGGAAATTCAGAAGAATAGACGAAAGGTAAATTTGTCCCTGTGCTTAGCTTATTGAGTACTGACTCATGTGGACGCATGGGTAGGCGGATGTATATAAATCCACGTAGTCTTGACCTCAGCACTAGTTGGAGGAGAATGGTCAGCTTCACGCCCCAGCCGCTTAACCCGCGGTACCCATTGGATAGGAAGCTGGGTGGGCCCCAGAGCCGGTCTGGGCGACACAGAGATGGGAAAAATTTTTCTCCTGCCGGGACTCGAACTCTAATGCCCTCAGCCATCCATCCTGCAGTCAGGCGCTATGCCGATTGCGCTATAGCAGCTCCACGAGAATGCAGAAAGGCATATATTAATATTAGGAGAGAGCTGAAATAAGAGGATGGCAGGGAATATTTTGTGACGGGATATTTGTACAGAAATTTGACAAGAAAACATGAAGTGAAACTATCGCTTTGGAGGAAAAATTACAGACAGAAGGATAATATTAAAGCAGCGCTTAAAAAACAATGTAAATACTGAATGCATGTTGTTCTTGTAGTCGCAGGCTCTTGTGAATTATATAAGTAACATTGGAATTTCTTAAAAGACGGCATGTTTCTTGATCAGTTATTTTCAAAAACCATTCTTCCATGCAGTTATGTATTAATTATCCCTATTTGTCAGTATTGGTAAATAGAATGCCTTTCGTTTCGTGATGGCTTAAATGAACAAGAAAGGCATGCAGCAATAAACTTAATTCTGGTTACAGTCTCTTCACCTCTATCCTGTCCAATTTATCAGTGAGAGTTTCCACCCATTTGACGCTATATGACACACGCAGTTCAGAAGGCGCTGCAAGTACATTCCGATAACAACAAAGTGTCCTATTACACGCACGACTTACCCACCTACATTCATTCACGTAATAGTCCATGCTCTGGAGTTATAAATTAATTTCAAGGAGCAGAGGGATTCTTGAGAAGCTGATAGTAGCTCAGACCGTCAAGTGATTCCTCTCCTTTTATGAAATCCGGAGGTTTCTTACTGCGTTCACAAGTCTCAAATTTGCCCCTGCCTGCCGTCCAATGAATCAGTCCATACTGTCTCACAATATTTATCTGAGATCCACTTTATTACGAATCTCCAATCTTTGTAATGAATGTTTACGTATAATGTAACTGCATAATTTCTAAATAATTTTCTCGTAACCAAGCACTATTTGGAAGAATTCCTTACACGCACTTCATACCAACATGGGCACAGTAGGTCGGTAATACTCTTAAAGTTTTGTGAATGGTCCGAAGGAACATTTCAGGAGCTGGTCTTCATTCTGTATTGTTAGATGGAAAAGTTAAAGGTAAAGACTTCCGTATGCTTAGTTGAGAACCACTTCATGGGGACGTGTGTGTGTGTGTGTGTGTGTGTGTGCGAAGTGAGGTTACAGCTTCACCATTCTTAACCTCGGCACTAGATGGACGTGAATTGTCAACTTCAAGCCCTAGCAGCTTAAAACCCTGGGAACAGCCCACAGCACCCATGAGATAGGTGGCTAGGTGAGTCCCAGAGCCAGTCTATAAACTGTGGAGTAGAGAAAAATCCGTTGCCACCCTTTTTTCCCCCTTGGCACTACAGCCCCAGTGGGCCTAGGCCTACCTCCATGAACTTCTCCGTTCACTTCGGTTTTTCTAGATCTTACACATTAGTAGGACTCGTGGGGGGGGGGTGGTCAGCTCGTCGCAAGGCCTCTACCTGTAAACAAACACAGAAAAAAGCACACAAACATCCATGTCCTGAGTGGGATTCGAACCCACGATCCCGGCTTCCGAGCGAGAGAAGACATTGCATGCCTTAGACCGCTCGGCTACCGTGACTGGCCCGTTGCCACCTCCAGGAATTAAATCCCAGCCCTCCAGCCTGTAGCCCTTCGCCACATCGACCGAGTTCTTCCGTCCCTTAGGAGGTACAGAGCAGCTTTTTAACCAGTCAAAGATTAAAATTATTCTCAATAATAAAAATAGAGTTCATAGCTCCCAGAAAACATTATGTCTTCGCTACGAAAACCAAATGGTCTGTGCTGTTTAAGGAAACAGTCGCTGTTTATTGTAAGAACCGTATGAAACACACAAATATATATTCTGTGGGCATAACCCAGAATTTTAGCATGTTATAGCCCTTGGTTCCTACAGTGACCACTGGACTTTAAAGGCTTAAAATGCAAACATATAAGCAGAAACACAGTTTCAAGAAATAAGTTTAAAATGCGATAACTAATACTCGTATACGTTCAAAGAGCATTTGAGAATAGACGCAAGTTTTTATGTGTTGTTAAGAATATACTTGGGAAGAGGGTGTACAGGAGGCAGTGGCTAATGTGTGTTGTGCATTGCTGTACCACTGTTTGTCCGTAATACGTATGTTTTAATTTCCACTGCTCTGGGAATCAAACATTTGTTTTAAATAAAGTTAAATCTCCTCAAAGATGATTTCAGCACGTTCCAAAAATATCAATATTCTGTGTTTGTCACGTTGTATGCCACAAACCGGCAAAACTGAAACAGCTGCATATGTTATTTCAAAAACTAGTATCTGATAAGGCAATACTCTGTGGAAGTACGGGAGAAGGCCGCGCCATAGCTCAAGCGGTTAGTTGCTGACTTTCCACTGCGGCGGCCCTGGTTCGATCCCGGGTTCTGGTCAAGTGGGATTTGTGGTGGACATACTGGTGCTGGGGCGGGTCTTATCCGAGTACTTCGGTTTCCCCTGTCAATCTTCATTCCACCAAATTCTCCATCATCATAATCACCCGGGGCAGGCTACAATAGGCTAATCAGTGGCCGCTGTGCCGAGTGGACCCAGTTGGACTTCACCCCCCACTAAGCGAATTAAAAAAAATATACGGGTGAAGTTACTTAAATTTGTGCATATATTTTTTAAACTGTTTTCAGTCATTATTACACCAGCTTTGGGGAAAGAGTATTGAAACTGGAAAAAAAAAGAAGAAAAGAACAAGTTTGTTTGTGTTGTACCCTGCAGTGACTGAGGACTAAATGCAGACAATGTCTCCACATTAATAGAGAACAATATTATCGGCGATGTATTAGAGTGTGCACAGACTGCATGTTGAAAATAATACACACACCCACCTGTACACAAGAGCGGATTAGAATTTCGTGTCATACGTATGTTTGTATTTTCATATTGAATACGAATTTAAAATCGATTCTGTCTGTAGCTGATAGTTTATTACACGTAAGCATTAACATTAAACATGTTATTCTACAGCACAGTGAAATCCGTACTGACAAAACAAAGTAAAGACATGAGTGAAAACATATTTAAATGCTGGCTCACATATAGAGGAATGCATGTACGTGGGTATCAGTCGCTCTTCACAGTTGGATCGAAGCAATACATGTTACCTTAGTTTACAGATTGAATTGCTCCGAAATTTCGAAAACCCTTACATTCTTTTGTTCATAAATACAGCGAACGTTGAATTATTTTCAAGCTGGAGATGTTAAACTACAAACGAGTTAAAGAACTTGAAGTAATTTAATTATTTCAGCATAATTTACTCTAGGAACCCAATAACTTAAGTACTTCTGTAATTTTTGTGGTTAACGACAATATATGAATATATTCAAAAACACTGTTTTTAATAAGTAGTGGTGTTAACGGCTGTTTGTCTAGCCTTTTTATCCACATAGATTTCCAGCACTCTTACAATTTATGTCCTGAATTGTATTTTATGATGAAATTTATGGCTTCCAGGTATTCCTCGGAGAACACGGTTTCACGGAAGTTCTTCAACGAAGTTTTTTCTTACAATAAATGAATCTCAGAAAGCACAGTCCATTTGTTTAACCAGGATGCTCTTCTGCTCAGTCGCGTTTTGTATTAAAACTTCGTTCCCTAGAAAAAAATAGGTTTAGTGTTCCTATTTTGCTTCGATGCATTTTATAAAATATCTCTGAAAATCATACGATTTCAAGCAATTCATTAATTATTCCAATCCGAATCATGCCTAAACCCCTAACCATAAATCTGCACTGAACCCTGTGTCCAGTCCTTTGTGATATCGGCATTCCCTTCTGTGTGATGATATAAACTGATAAACAGATGAAGAAAGCAGTCTTTTGGGGTGTGGCGCCACATCCCAAAAGACTGCTTTCTTCATAGTCACCTCCGTGAAAATCTCAAATCTTACATGATAAAAAGATAATTGGAGGTTCTGAAATGTAGTTCCCGAGACATTTTGAAACAGTTAAATTAATAGACATTAAGCAAAATAAAGGCATAAGAAAAAAAGACACATTTGTAATTCATTAAGAGGAGAGGAAACAACGAAAGGAATAGTATTGTGACGTGTTGCGCAATGGAGTCTTCAGTAACGAAACACGTTACAATATATTTCGGAAGATTCGAAAAGCTGTGGACGTACCGGTTCTTAACTTTTGTGACAGAAAACGAGGAAAAGGAAAATTTCGTTATATACTCGTATAGTATGTGTTCCGTCGACAAATTTCCCGCATATATTGAATAAAGTTTATTTTCTCTTTACAGAATGGTTTCTGCCATTCAGGCCAACATTACGCAAAACATTTCACATTAAAACTCTAATTTTATGTTATTATTCCCTTACATATTTCAATGTTTACAATTTTTATAATTTATAGTGAGATCATATGTGTCATTTGTAGTAATATGACAGTTGTAATTCACATGCAAGCTTAAAATATCAAGTTTAAATTAATATTAATTTTAAATTAAAACAAAGTAAAGTAAATATTTAAATATTATTGTAATCAATAAAAGTTCCTCTTTTTGTAGCTTCAAAATATCCTTCCTGATCATTCACAAGCGATCCTTATTTCGCATCACGGTGTAACCTTTCATGCCAGCCCACTTATCTCTTACATATATCTAAAATACAATATTTAATTCTATACTTATTTCACTTATTTATCCTCCCACCCCAATCAGCTCATGGAACAACTCCTGGAACCAGTAAGCAACAAAAGACTCAAAAAACTGTGGCCAAGTGAACTACTCTTAAGTTAACGTATAGATACTAATTATTGGTTTCCCATAGCCTGCCAAAATCTTATTGTTTCGCCATTTCCTTCAATTATTTCATTTCGCTGTGTCTCTCTGTGTACACATACGTCTTTTCTTGTTTAAAAATATTCCGAGCCTTGCAATTTTATTTCTTTTTATAATATTTATTTAGTTTTAATAACTTCTTTTACTTCATAATAGCATTTTTACCATAATAAAGACAATTGGCCCACCATGAGCTGGACATGAGGATCACATGGAGACAAGAAATTAATATAGAATTTTGGCGTAAACCATTTTGTAAGAGCAAGAAGGGTATTGGAAGGATAATATTAGGATACATGTTGTTGAAACAGTTTGTGGAGCAGGGATGTGACTAGAAATGACTCAGGACCCTGCTCAATTACAGCCATTGGATTCAGTAGTGTTCCGTTATCAGAAACCTGAGTTTCAAATCTGCAGCTCTGCGTTCAATCCCTACTTTGTTCCTTCTTTACTTCGGCCTCTTTTTATCATTCTCTGATTCTGAATTTCTAGTACTTCTTTTCTGTTTCTATATACTCTTCTTCTCCTACGTAGCTATTTGACTTGTTCTTCTCTGCCTCTGTTTTCATCAAATTCCTGTTCCTCCAACTGCTGTCATGTATCACAAGCTTTCCCACTAATTCTCCTTTCGTTTCCCTATGTCTACTCACAAGCCGGTGATTCTCTCTCGTCCCGTAACCTGGCAGACATTCATGTTACTTGATACATGCAGTGCTGCTGCCTAGTGTTTCACAAACAAACCATCGACACCCAACAATATGTTCAGAATGCGTTGCAAATGTATCCACTTACTGCGCCCGGGCTGAAAAGCCCAGTTTTATGTAATGCTATTATATTACGTTTATGCTCAAGTAATATTGTGGGAATATCATGTTTGCATTGTGGTAGTTACGCTAATGTTACGTTAATGCTGCGTTAACTTTATTGTTGTTGTATATTTAAGTACAGCAATTGAAGAGTTTATGTTTGAGGATATTTCTCCTTAAAATCTGTACTCGGATTGATTGCTTGCAAAATAAGTATACTTACGTTTTCGGCAATGAAAAAATATGACTTTCCATACCGTTCTGTTATAGGACTGAATTGATGGAAAATAAGTTTAGTAATGTCTGAATGAGAAGTAAACTGTTCCATTGGAGGCGGGTTGGAATACCTCCACCGTGACCCTGCGAGTCTTAGAATGCGATGAAAAGGGGACCGTGTTTCTGGGGGTATAACTAGGCCACCCTGTCACTGGGGATATAACTACAGAGATCTGATCCTCCAGATTGGGGGTTCGACGTAAAGTTGACGACCTTGTTGTGTAAATATTCTGGGTGCTGGATTGTATAAATGAATATGAAATATTATATAATTTACAAATAATTTAATTACTTCTTTTGGCTTGTTTTGAACTTCATTCATCGTCTGGTATGTAAAAGACAAAAGACCACGACGTTTCAGAGACGATCTGTCTCCGAAACGTCGTGGCCTTTTGTCTTTTACATACCAGACGATGGATGAAGTCCAAAACAAGCCAAAAGAAGTACAGTATACACCATTGTCAGAATCCTTTCAAGTATATCCAAATAATTTTAGGTACCTCACATCTGTTTTCAGAGTATTTTTTCAGCATACACAAGATTTGAGATAATCATGGCGGTAAAACTCATGTGACTTTACGATAGGTGTATACTAATGTTTCGGAGGAACATACTACTTGCATCTTCAGGCATGGTATCAGTACGTTCTTCTGAGACGCTATTACACATTTACCAGGCAATACGACGGCATGACCCAGAAGATCCCACACCAATTCATATATGAGCCAGGAGACGCCAAATCTCTCCTGTACGGTGAAGTGCGACACGATTGCAAGCATTACATTGCGCTAGGCCTACACGTTGTGGCTTTATTTGACACGTTTGAGATCATAAGGCAACTGAGCGGATTAAAATGCGCACCCTACAGACTGCCTGTAGTGAGGGGCATTCCTATTCACATGCCCCCAGTCTCGATGTTATTTCCAGAATCTCGTTTTAAATGTCGCACAACTTTGTTCCTGTTCCAGTAGAAAATCAGTGAAACTAAGACAAAAAAAAAACAGCGTAAAGGCTATGAGTGCGGAGAGAGTGGAAACGCCATAGAGACTACGGTGTGAACAGGCAGTCAAAGACATAGACGTGCAGATAGATAGACGGACATAGAGCATAGCTAGCCTCGCATTCCATTTGCCAACACTTCAGGACCTGCCACACTAAGAGGGCTGGGGGGAGAGAGGCGGTTTTAATTAATGTAATGGAGAAGAGCACGTGATTAGCGTGGTAACCAGACGCGTAGGGGTTGAAAAGAAGTAAGTTGGGGTTGAAGTGAGGCTGCTCATACCTATACGCTCAAAATGTGTAGCAGCGAGAAAATTGAAGAATAGAATTTCGATAGGGCTTGAGTGACTCTCAGTACAAAAATGCAAGGTTATGTAGTATTAACTTTAAGGTANTCCGAAACGTCGGTTACCACCACATATACACGGTGCCAAATCCCAAAAGACCGCTTTCTTCATAGTCACCGCCGTGAAAGCCTCAAATCTTACAACTTTAAGGTAGTTTCCTCTTTGACATAGGAAAGAAATATTCTTAAAAACTTTAAAAATATGTGCCCACATTGTGCACTTAATAAGAATAATAAGCACGTTCGTCACAAGGAATTATGAATTAAATAATTAGGAGTAAAATAAACTATCATTTTTAATAAACAAACATTATATTTAAGTCAGAATTACTTTTCTTTACTTTTTCCATATTCCGGGATTTTAGAAGCAAGAAAAGACAACATTCGGAAACTGGATCTGTTTCTGTCCTCATATAAGGGGGAGGGGGGAGACACCTACTCTGTTGGGTCCCTTAGAAATAGCTAACCTTATTTACTGAACATCCCCTGTCAGATTCACTACCATCGTCAGAACCCTTTAGAATCTACTCATTGCATTCAAGTGTAAATATTGGCTGTTACTTGATCCTAAAATTGACTGGAAGTAAGAAATATATTAAATGAGAAAACAATATATTAAAGCTTTATGAAATGAAAGTTATATATATGGATATACACATAGTTTAAAATATGTTCATGTGGGATGTTTAATAGGAGAGTAAAGGGAATCTCGTTTCAAAGCTGCCTGAACTGAATGAAGAATTCCTCCTTTTCCTTAATTAAGATTGCTTTCAGAAGGCCTTGGTTGAAGCTCAATATGAAAATTCGAAATTGTGCTCATAATAGCCTTTTGTTAATTGCTCAGAAAACGTCAGGACATGAAAAGCAGCCGTAGGATAAAGTTAACGTTTTCCCTATGCTTAACTAATTAAGCACTATGCTATGAAGACGTATGGGGGAGTGGTTGAATAGATCCTTATCTTCTTGACCTCAGTACTAGATGGAGGAGAGTGGTCAGCTTCAAGCCTCGGCTGTTTTATCCCCGGGGAAGGACCCCCTGGTACCCATTGGATAGGAGGTTGGGTGGGCTTCAGTACTGGTCTGACAGACGTGAAGAAGAGAAAATTCTTGATCCTACGGTGACATTTTCCGATAAATGTTTAACGAGGTATACGTGTATGTAGAAACGCATGAAAGCCGTCGTAAAACTGACCGCTTTCAATGAAAATCGGATCGGTTCCAATTCTTTTCTGTAAAAATCCTCAAATATCAAATTTAATTGAAATCCTTCAACTGGTTCCCGAGTTCATTGCAAACGGATGGACTGACGGACTGAGCAAGCTTAATACATGCTCCGCAGGGTTGCCAACTGGCCTAAAACTAGGTGCTCCGCGAGATTGCCAATTCGCCTAAAACTAGATGCTCCGCGAGATTGCCAACTCACCTAAAACTAGGTGCTCCGCGGGATTGCCAACTCGCCTAAAACTAGGTGCTCCTCAGATTTGCAAACTCGTCTAAAACTAGGTGCTCCCCAAGGTTGCCAACTCGTTTAAAACTAGGTGCTCTGCAAGGTTTCCAATGCGCCTAAAACTAGGTGTTCAGCGGGATTGCCAACTCGCCTAAAATTAGGTGCTCCGCGGGATTGTCAACTCGCCTAAAACTAGATGCTCCGCGAGATTGCCAACTCGCCTAAAACTAGGCGCTCCTCAGATTTGCAAACTCGCCTAAAACTAGATGCTCCACGGGGTTGCCAACTCGCCTAAAACTAGGCGCTCCTCAGATTTGCAAACTCACCTAAAACTAGATGCTCCGCGGGGTTGCCAACTCGCCTAAAACTAGGTGCTCCGCGGGATTGCCAACTCGCCTAAAACTAGGCGCTCCTCAGATTTGCAAACTCGTCTAGAGCTAGGTGCTCCGCAGGGTTGCCAACTCGCTTAAAACTAAGTGCTCTGCAATGTTTCCAACACGCCTCGAACTAGGTGCTCCCCAGGGTTACTAATGCGCTTAAAAATAGGTGTTCCGCAGAGTTGCCAACGCGCCTAAAGCTATATTACAAGGAAATTTATGTCGCTTCTTAATGATCAGGGGTACATAGATTCATGTACGTCATACGTTACCAATAAAATATACGTAGCTGTCCTTGCCGTGAAGAATAGCGCGGTGAGCCATATTCAGTCTAGCAAAGAAACCCATCCAGAATTCAGGAACTGCATATACTTACGCAGTGTTGCAGACAGTGACGTTAGATGCATCAATGATGGCTTCCTGTAAAGGACATATCGAGAGTGTCTGTCTGTGTGCCTGCTTTTGTGTATGTTTGTTGGTTCCTCCATCTGACAGCATGGCCGTCTATGTCAGTCCGCCAATCAATCTTGTCAGACTGTGCCTTTTCATCGGGTATTTCAGCTCCTGGGCACTTTGTTTAGTTGTGAATCAGTTTGATACTTTCACTTAAATGCATCAGAGAATCGCTAACTTCAGCATTTCCGGCTAATTACGATTACCATCTCCGGTGAGGAATTAAATTAATTCCAATATTTCACAAGGAAAATATCACACACAAGTTACTTANGTCAGTCACGCCTATTCTCCTCTGTTGGAGCACTCCTTCACTATCTTGTGTGTCTGTAACGTGAATCTCCCACTCATTAATACCGCGTTCCGCATTTCATTTAATACTTGTGGTACTATAGTTTTTTAATAATACTTACTGTGCTTTTGTTGTGTCGTGCTCCTGCGACTGCGTGTGTTATACTGTTGGGCTTCCTGGGTATGTGTGTGTGTTCTGTCTTCGTTTTGAGTGAGTTATGATGTTGTGGGCGTAGATGTGGTGGGGGTAGGGGGTGGGGTGTTATGTTGTTCTGTGTAGATAGTGTTTAATTCGTCGCAGGAGCACGACACAACAAAAGCACAGTAAGTATTATTAAAAAACTATAGTACCACAAGTATTAAATGAAATGCGGAACGCGGTATTAATGAGTGGGAGATTCACGTTACAGACACACAAGATAGTGAAGGAGTGCTCCAACAGAGGAGAATAGGCGTGACTGACGTAGTGAGGGGCGACGTAGCGATGTGGTATCCTGAACAATTTTAATATTTTTAACGTTTGACAATGTATATGATAGATACATATTTTGGTTATTTTAATGTGTGAACATGGCATGCAATGAACAGGTTTGACGTGGATAAGTAAGCACCTGAAGATGGCATTATTATGCCGAAACATGTAGTGCGAGGGAGAGAAGGAGATAAATGAGAGTATGCACTGCAAGACGGATTAAATAAATCATGGACTTAAATCAGTGCAACAGGACGCTAAAATATAACATTACTTAATTTAGTTGTGTCTCTATGTAACAGACCTCCGTCAACTTCAGTGGTTATTTAACTCCTGACGGGCATTAACGGCCGTCAATAGTACGTACAAATTCATATATCACACAAACAAGCAACACGTATTTAGAAATAAAGATAAATAAATGCAAACAAATGCGCAGTAAAATAAGAAGAACGTTGAATAGCAGAACAAGAAAAATTGCGTAAATAAAAATTTGTAAAGCTATGACGGTACCTACACGTACAAACGAATAAGAAATTTTTAATATTTTTTCTCCGTGGCCTGTAGTTCGCAAGCGAACTTTACCGACCGAGTGACCGCCGCTTGTCGGCTAATTTAGTGCCAACTTTAGTGGATAGAAAGTGTTACATGGTCAGCGCAACGGATCCCCCCGGCCGTATTTGGAATATAACCAAAGAAACCAGGAAACAAAAATTAAAATTGTTGTAACGTAAATTTTGATGAGTGTAGCAGGCAACACAATGAAGGACCAAAAAATAGATACAAAAATAAGGGAAATGCTGAACGACGGTATTCAAAATAATAATATTCTAAACTCCAGATCACAATGAAATTATCACGTTCTACGAATGGAAGACAGAGGGATTGCGAAGAAATTTTGAACATACAACCCCAAAAGAAGACCGAACATAGGGCGCCCACAGTTAAGATTGACAAACCAACGTATACTTTTCAAGAGCAGGTAACATACCAGGAATAGCCTAACAAAAGAAGATGATAATAATGATGATGATAACATATTTTTTGTATATTCTGCCTGGTATAAGTATTCCGTACCATAAGGCTCCCCGAAAGAATTTATATAATATTGTGTTAAGTCTGTATACACGTAAGCTTATTTCCTTCTGTGTTTTTGGTGCAAGACACAATTAAATATGAAATGATGTGGTCAGCGTTTAAATTTTTCTGTTACACGGCAACGGCCCTTTAATGCACAGAGGGATCATCTAGGCTCTACGCTTCATCCAAGGAACAGTATTAGCCACAGTCTAATAGCACAGTTACCTCCTCAAATTGCGTCAATATTGAGAACCGAAGATCACATAAATTTGACAGTTTTGAGGAGTACTGTATACAACATACGTCGTGCGGAGACGCTTACCGTTGCAGCCATGTGATTAATGTTAATGTATATGCAGCTCATTTTTATCACAGACACGGTAAAGGTAAAGGTATCCCTGTAACAGGCCGTGGGCCCATAAGGTTGTGAGATATTGAGCGTCCCACATTATCTAGATAATCGGCTCACAGATGGCGGTAAGGTTGTCAGCCCTATGCGCCGGTTGTCAACAACGGTTGACTACTTTTAGCACCTGGAACACTGTCAGATGTTTTAGGGTTTTAAGTGCCGCATGTTAAGTTGGAATTTCTGCAGCCCTTCTGGCTGTTATAATAAAGGCATAAATTATGCTTTCGGCATAATATTTGATTGCGTTGAAATAGTTTACTACAGCTTAGTCAGGAGTCGATCTCAGTGGCCGCGCAGTCTAAGGCAATACCTGTCTTCGATCGCTCGAACATGTGGTTCGTGGGTTCGAATCCCACTCTAGGTATGGATGTCCGTGTGCGTCTTTCTGTGTTTGTGTTGTTCTGTTTGTAGGTAGCGGCCTTGCGACGGGTTGATCCCCCGTCCAAGGAATCCTACTGACTGTGTACAGGAATTAGAAACCAAAAAACGGCCGAGGTCCGACAAAGGACTGTAGAGCCATAGATAGATAGATAGATAGATAGATAGATAGATAGGTAGGTAGGTAGGTAGGTAGGTAGGTAGATAGATAGATAGATAGATAGATAGATAGATAGATAGATAGATAGATAGAT